>NW_028165002.1:0-31423 GCF_964263955.1 Coregonus lavaretus
CTGATACACTGCCTGGGAGACTTGGATAGTTGTCCCTCAACCTACGGAAGCTGCATGGTGTTATAAGCTCTGACAATGCTGTCAGGACAATTCATGGAACTGGGAGGGGAAGTGATTGGAGATGACTTTCCCCACTATGCACAGGTCCTAAATGGCACCCTATTCCTTATATAGCGCTCTACTTTTGACCAGAGCCCTATGGGCCATGGTCAAAAGTAGTGCACTATATTGGGGATAGGGTGCCATTTGGAACGTACCCTGTGTGTGGAGCCTGGGGAGGTAAGTGCTAGTAGCATGGATCAGGTGGTTTGCAAAAAAGAGCATGTAAAAGTGGTCTGAGAGATAAGGCCCCCTGGAAAGACCTCACTCAACGAGCTGTATAAGGCCAAAAGCAAACAAGAAAATGCTCATCCAGAAGCGGCGCACATAGTGGCTAGGGACTTGCAGGCAAACTTAAATCCGTTTTACCTCATTTCTACCAGCATGTCACATGTGCAACCAGAGGAAAAAAAACTCTAGACCACCTTTACTCCACACACAGAGACGTATACAAAGCTCTCCCTCGTCCTCCATTTGGCAAATCTGAACATAATTATATCCTCCTGATTCCTGCTTACAAGCAAAAACTAAAGCAGGAAGTACCAGTGGATCGCTCAATACGGAAGTGGTCAGATGACGCGGATGCTACGCTACAGAACTGTTTTGCTAGCACAGACTGGAATATGTTCCGTGATTCATCCAATGGCATTGAGGAGTATACCACCTCAGTCACCAGCTTCATCAATAAGTGAATCGATGACGTCATCCCCACAGTGACCGTACGTACATTTCCCAACCACAAGCCATGGATTACAGGCAACATCCGCACCAAGCTAAAGGCTAAAGCTGCCGCTTTCAAGGAGCGGGACACTAATCCGGACGCTTATAAGAAATCCCTCTATGCCCTCAGACAACCATCAAACAGGCAAAGCGTCAATACAGGACTAATATTGAATCCTACTACACCGGCTCCGACGCTCGTTGGATGTGGCAAGGCTTGCAAACTATTACGGACTACAAAGGGAAACCCAGCCGCGAGCTGCCCAGTGACGCGAGCCTACCAGATGAGCTAAATGCCTTTTATGCTCGCTTCAAGGCAAGCAACATTGAAGCATGCATGAGAGCACCAGCTGTTCCGGACGACTGTGTGATCATGCTCTCCGTTGCCAATGTGAGCAAGACCTTTAAACAGGTCAACATTCACAAGTCTGCGGTGCCAGACGGATTACCAGGACATGTACTCAGAGCATGCGCGGAGTGTCTTCACTGACATTTTAAACCTCTCCCTGACCGAGTCTGTAATACCTACATGTTTCAAGCAGACCACCATAGTCCCTGTGCCCAAGAAAGCGAAGGTAACCTGCCTAAATGACTACCGCCCCGTAGCACTCACGTCGGTAGCCATGAAGTGCTTTGAAAGGCTGGTCATGGCTCACATCAACACCATCATCCCAGAAACCCTAGACCCACTCCAATTCGCATACTGCCCCAACAGATCCACAGATGACACAATCTCAATCGCACTCCACACTGCCCTTTCCCACCTGGACAAAAGGAACACTTATGTGAGAATGCTGTTCATTGACTACAGCTCAGCGTTCAACACCATAGTGCCCACAAAGCTCAACACTAAGCTAAGGACCCTCGGACTAAACACCTCCCTCTGCAACTGGATCCTGGAGTTCCTGACGGGCCGCCCCCAGGTGGTAAGGGTAGGCAACAACACATCTGCCACGCTGATCATCAACACTGGGGACCCTCAGGAGTGCGTGCTTAGTCCCCTCCTGTACTCCCTTCTCACCCACAACTGCGTGGCCAAGCACGACTCCAACACCATCATTAAGTTTGCTGACGACACAACAGTGGTAGGCCTGATCACAGACAAAGATGAGACAGCCTATAGGGAGGAGGTCAGAGACCTGTCAGTGTGGTGCCAAGACAACAACCTCTCCCTCAATGTGAGCAAGACAAAGGAGTTGATCATGGAATACAGGAAAGGGAGGGCCGAACAGGCCCCCATTAACATCAACAGGGCTGTAGTGGAGCAGGTCAAGTTTAAAGTTCCTTGGTGTCCACATCACTAACAAACTATCATGGTCCAAACACACCAAGACAGTTGTGACGAGGTCACGACAACACCTTTTCCCCCTCAGGAGACTGAAAAGATTTGGCATGGGTCCCCAGATCCTCAAAAAGTTATACAGCTGCACCATCGAGAGCCTCCTGACCCGTTGCATCACTGCCTGGTATGGCAACTGCTCGGCATCTGACCATAAGGTGCTACAGAGGGTAGTGCGTACGAGCCATGTACATCACTGGGGCCGAGCTTCCTGCCATCCAGGACCTCTATACTAGGCGGTGTCAGAGGCAGGCCCAAAAAATTGTCAAAGACTCCAGTCACCAAGTCATAGACTGTTCTGTCTGCTACCTCACGGCAAGCGGTACCGGAGCGCCAAGTCTAGGTCCAGAAGGCTCCTTAACAGCTTCTACCCCCAAGCCATAAGACTGCTGAACAATTCATGAAATGGCCACCCAGACTATTTACATTGAACCCCCCCCCCCCCTTTGTTTTTACACTGCTGCTTTTTATTATCTATGCATAGTCACTTTACCCCTACCTACATGTACAAATTACCTCGACTAACCTGTATCCCCGCACATTGACCCGGTACCGGCACCCCCTGTATATAGCCTCGTTGTTGTTATTTTATTGTTACTTTTTATTTTATTTTTTACTTTAGTTTATTTAGTAAATATTTTCTTAACTCTATTTCTTAAGCTGCATTGTTGGTTAAGGGTTTGTAAGTAAGCATTTCACGGTAAGGTTTACACCTGTTGTATTCGACCTATGTGACAAATACAATTTGATTTGAAATATAGGTACAGTGAGGGAAAAAAGTATTTGATCCCCTGCTGACTTTGTACGTTTGCCCACTGACAAAGACATGATCAGTCTATAATTTTAATGGAAGGTTTATTTGAACAGTGAAAGACAGAATAACAACAACAAAATCCAGAAAAACGCATGTCAAAAATGTTATCAATTGATTTGCATTTTAATGAGGGAAATAAGTATTTGACCCCTCTGCAAAACCCTTGTTGGCAATCACAGAGGTCAGACATTTCTTGTAGTTGGCCACCAGGTTTGCACACATCTCAGGAGGGATTTTGTCCCACTCCTCTTTGCAGATCTTCTCCAAGTCATTAAGGTTTCGAGGCTGATGTTTGGCAACTCGAACCTTCAGCTCCCTCCACAGATTTTCTATGGGATTAAGGTCTGGAAACTGGCTAGGAAACTCCAGGACCTTAATGTGCTTCTTCTTGAGCCACCCCTTTGTTGCCTTGGCCGTGTGATTTGGGTCATTGTCATGCTGGAATACCCATCCACGACCCATTTTCAATGCCCTGGCTGAGGTTCTCACCCAAGATTTGACCGTACATGGCCCCGTCCATCTGCCCTTTGATGCGGTGAAGTTGTCCTGTCCCCTTAGCAGAAAAACACCCCCAAAGCATAATGTTTCCACCTCCATGTTTGACGGTGGGGATGGTGTTCTTGGGGTCATAGGCAGCATTCCTCCTCCTCCAAACACGGTGAGTTGAGTTGATGCCAAAGAGCTCCATTTTGGTCTCATCTGACCACAACACTTTCACCCAGTTCTCCTCTGAATCATTCAGATGTTCATTGGCAAACTTCATACGGGCATGTATATGTGCTTTCTTGAGCAGGGGGACCTTGCGGGCGCTGCAGGATTTCAGTCCTTCACGGCGTAGTGTGTTACCAATTGTTTTCTTGGTGACTATGGTTCATTGGCAAACTTCAGACGGGCATGTATATGTGCTTTCTTGAGCAGGGGGACCTTGCGGGCGCTGCAGGATTTCAGTCCTTCACGGCGTAGTGTGTTACCAATTGTTTTCTTGGTGACTATGGTCCCAGCTGTCTTGAGATCATTGACAAGATCCTCCCGTGTAGTTCTGGGCTGATTCCTCACCGTTCTCATGATCATTGCAACTCCACGAGGTGAGATCCTGCATGGAGCCCCAGGCCGAGGGAGATTGACAGTTCTTTTGTGTTTCTTCCATTTGCGAATAATCGCACCAACTGTTGTCACCTTCTCACCAAGCTGCTTGGCGATGGTCTTGTAGCCCATTCCAGCCTTGTGTAGGTCTACAATCTTGTCCCTGACATCCTTGGAGAGCTCTTTGGTCTTGGCCATGGTGGAGAGTTTGGAATCTGATTGATTGATTGCTTCTGTGGACAGGTGTCTTTTATACAGGTAACAAACTGAGATTAGGAGCACTCCCTTTAAGAGTGTGCTCCTAATCTCAGCTCGTTACCTGTATAAAAGACACCTGGGAGCCAGAAATCTTTCTGATTGAGAGGGGGTCAAATACTTATTTCCCTCATTAAAATGCAAATCAATTTATAACATTTTTGACATGCGTTTTTCTGGATTTTTTTGTTGTTATTCTGTCTCTCACTGTTCAAATAAACCTACCATTAAAATTATAGACTGATCATTTCTTTGTCAGTGGGCAAACGTACAAAATCAGCAGGGGATCAAATACTTTTTTCCCTCACTGTATGTATCCTACTACTTTTGAAAGGTAGTGCTGGTGCACTATATTGGGGATAGGATGACATTTAGGGGACACACACTAGAGCACTGGAATGTGTTTTCATGTAGCAAAATAGAAAGTAATAGTAATTTCATAAATTACAATAAAAATGGCCTTCCTTGGTCCACTATTAAACACCAGGTTTTAAAACCCTAAATTGCATCGAAGTCCCCCTAAAGAGGTTAAAAGTTTGATAAATAGTTTTAAAAGTAGAATTCCAAATCCAACTGCGAGCCAAGACCATTTTTATATCTTGTTTATCCTTAGTTTTTTTTTCTCCAATCCCTCCCATTTTTCAAACCCCTCAAGCCACCTTTTCAAATTCTTTCAGGCTCTGAAGGGGGAGAGGCTTGGAGCCAAGGAAAAGCCCCAGCAACATAAACTCTGATCAGACCTTGGTTCAACTATATTAAATAAATCAAAATACTCTAGCTGGGCTTGATTGAGCATGCCTGGCGCAATAGAACCAAAATAATAGTCTCAAAACTGAAGCCCCCACCTAGCTGTCTCTAAAGGCATGCTAAAGCAAATGCTAAAAGCACTTGAAAGAGTTCAACTTTATTTGAACCCAGGTCTGACGAGGTCCACAGCGCCTTCGTCTCTAAAACCTCCGGAGTTCCTCTGAGTGTTCAAATCCATCTCGGACCTATCGCCATGTTGGCTCATAAATCAGAACCTATGGTTTGCTGCCCGGAGACACTGAGGATGGGGGTCAACGCAAGCAGGTTGGCCAAACACACCCCTGGAGAGGTGCTAGACCCACTACACCCTCTTCAGAAGGAGTACCCCTCCACAGAAAGAGAGAGGTTGTGTCCCAAATGGCACCCTATTCCCTTTGCCATTTGGGACAAAGACAGAGACACTCGGGTGGGCTAGATACTTATCTCTGGTACGGAAGAACCAGTCAGTTACATAACATAGGTAGCCATTTAAAGAAGGTATAACATTACTGTGACCCTGACCATTTTTGTCATTTTGCAGACGCTCTTATCCAGACGACTTACAGTTAGTGAGTGCATACATTTTGTATAAGGATTGTATAACACATGAATACCTACAGTACATAACTAGTGATAAATACAAGAGTAGAGTTTGTCATGTTAAATCATTGTTCCCTTGTATGAATACATTCCTAATAGTACACCATAGCCATATGTACAGGACAGAATCAGATCTGTTCTACAAAATGCATTTATTTTGGAGCGTTCTGTACAGTTGCACCCTCCTGAACAAACCTCTGACACACAATCTCTCTCTAAACCTAAAGTTACTCAGAGAGGAGGGAAGGGGAGAGAAGAAAAATTCAAAGCCATCCTGTACTCTGTGTGTAATGTATATTTTTGAGGCGGCAACGGGCGCTCCTCTCCTTCCCGCTGCTGTGCCCCCGTGGCAGAGGAGGAACTCTTCAAACTGAATCCCTTCACCCCCTGACCTCATGCTGCACAGAGTGGAAAAACAGCTGTGGGGCCACCGCACACTCCTGCTCCTGAACCACTGTCTCCTGGGACACTCACTGCTACGCCACTCACACACACACGCATATTCTGTCGCTCTCTCAAACACACAAACACTCACTCACTCTCTCAAACACAGCTAAATTCTTGCTCCCTCAAACACACACTAACACACATACATACAAGCACGAGCGGAAAGCCCTATAGTAGTACCTTATGGTTTGAAGAATTGCAAATGAGCAGAAACTTACAATAACTGGAAAAGGCAGACATTCCTTCTCCCTAAAGGCAAACTATTCAGTGGTAGTATTCACAGAGAGTATTTAGGTGGCAAGAAGTTTTGATAAAATATCTTGACCTTGTGTTCGCCGAGCTTATCATTAAGGTTTGGGTTGGAAATGCCTACTTCCAAATTGGCAATCAAGCATTATGAGCAGATTCTGGAAACAAAGTTAAGGCCCTGTCTCTTTCTTTCAGTCTCCCCCGAGAAAACTAAAGACTTGTGTTTAAAATGGAATGTGCCTCTATCCAAATATTTGACGTTAGCTCAACCAGTAGCTGGGAAGAGATCCATCTATTTTACAGACTAACCACACTGCTGGCTCCTCTCCTCCAGACCACTGACTTGATGAGCAACGGTATGGACTGTTTCAATATGGATTGACTAACAAGCTAGGAAGGTTGCATCGTTGTTTTTGGACAGTTGACGGTAAAAGTTGAATCTAGAAATAACATTGTCAGACTGTTCATTATCCACCACACAGTGTTTTCATTTTGTTATAAAAGTCCATTTTGTGACACTGATTAAATAAAAAAATCTGAAATATATATAAGATATAATGTAAACAAACAAAAAGATGTATAGTCAGATGCTATAAGTTCATATCTTCTTTTCGTACATTATTTGCAACGGTCGGCATGGAGAGTACATAAGTCCTTTCTTATCAAGAGCATCTGGTCACAGAAACATTTATACCCCATTTCACAGAATCATGCCAATCCAAACCGTACTGCGCCAGCTTGTATATTTTAGTCAGGACAGTTCCAGCTACCATAGTGGATGCCTAACCAGGCCAGCTCATTACAGCTTGGCTCGGCTTGCATGTTGCATAGACTTAGACCTCACCAGTTCCATCTAGTGGTGATGGTCTGCAAGACCGTGTGCAGACTGCACAGAACGAGTGATCTACAAATCACTTTGCATCCCAAATGACTACTGATCAAGATTAGTGATTCTGCATCTCGCCTGGTCTCAAACTGATCCCCTCAAACACAATGAATCTTCTTCTCTAGCTCTTCTTCCCCATGCTGTTGTTACCGTTGCCCGTCGTCTCCTCCTCCCTGTTCTTTAGAGACTCCAGTAAGCTCTTGATCCTCTCGCTGGCCGGTTCCCTCTTCCTCTTCTTACGACCCTTAACCTTGGCCGCCTGGGAGATGGAAGGCATGAGGAGCACAGCCAGGCCCCAGGGAGCATTGTTCCCGGTACCGGCCCTGTTACTGCCGCTGCTGTGCGGTACGTTGAACTCCCGCTGCTGCAGCATCCAGGCGCTCTCCCGACACAACGCCACAAAGTGCTCCAGCTGCATTCCATTAACGTTCTTACTGACGTTCAGCGCTGGCTCGAAGGGGTTCTGAATATGTAAGGGGGACACCTCAGGTTTGTTCTGCTCTCTGCCCTGTGAGAGAGCGAGCGAGCGAGAGAAGAGTGAGGGAGAAAGTAAGAGATTAAAAGACGGTGAGAGTGAGAAGAGAGGGGTGACAAAACACAAAAAAACACTGGCTTTATAAATGGTCCATCTATCTTATTGGTCATGCTGGTCAGGTCAGGTGTTGTTGCTGTTATGTAGGCCACCTGGACCCAGTTAGAAAGGGTCTGGCTGGTACATCTCACCTCTTCAGCCACCTTCTCAACAGCTTCTACCCCCAAGCCATAAGACTCCTGAACAGCTAATCATGGCTACCCGGACTATTTGCACTGCCCCCCCACCCCATCCTTTTTACGCTGCTGCTACTCTGTTAATTATTTATGCATAGTCACTTTAACTCTACCCACATGTACATATTACCTCAACTACCTCAACTAGCCGGTGCCCCCGCACATTGACTCTGCACCGGTACCCCACTGTATATATAGCCTCCCTACTGTTACTTTATTTTACTTCTGCTCTTTTTTTTCTCAACACCTTTTCTGTTGTTGTTTTATTTTTACTTTTTTTGTTAAAAATAAATGCACTGTTGGTTAAGGGCTGTAAGTAAGCATTTCACTGTAATGTCTGCACCTGTTGTATTCGGCGCATGTGACCAATAAAATTTGATTTGATTTGATTTGATTCATGGGCTAGCAGGCTCTGTCCCAAATGGCACTCTATTCCCTATATAGTCCACTACTTTTGATCAGGCCCCATAGTGCTCTGGTCAAAAGTAGTGTAGTACAGTGGGGGAAAAAAGTATTTAGTCAGCCACCAATTGTGCAAGTTCTCCCACTTAAAAAGATGAGAGAGGCCTGTAATTTTCATCATAGGTACACGTCAACTATGACAGACAAAATGATTTTAAAAAATCCAGAAAATCACATTGTAGGATTTTTAGTTTCTCAATACTTTGTTATATACCCTTTGTTGGCAATGACACAGGTCAAACGTTTTCTGTAAGTCTTCACAAGGTTTTCACACACTATTGCTGGTATTTTAGCCCATTCCTCCATGCAGATCTCCTCTAGAGCAGTGATGTTTTGGGGCTGTCGCTGGGCAACACGGACTTTCAACTCCCTCCAAAGATTTTCTATGGGGTTGAGATCTGGCTAGGCCACTCCAGGACCTTGAAATGCTTCTTACGAAGCCACTCCTTCGTTGCCCGGGCGGTGTGTTTGGGATCATTGTCATGCTGAAAGACCCAGCCACGTTTCATCTTCAATGCCCTTGCTGATGGAAGGAGGTTTTCACTCAAAATCTCACGATACATGGCCCCATTCGTTCTTTCCTTTACACGGATCAGTCGTCCTGGTCCCTTTGCAGAAAAACAGCCCCAAAGCATGATGTTTCCACCCCCATGCTTCACAGTAGGTATGGTGTTCTTTGGATGCAACTCAGCATTCATTGTCCTCCAAACACGACGACTTGAGTTTTTCCCAAAAAGTTATATTTTGGTTTCATCTGACCATATGACATTCTCCCAATCCTCTTCTGGATCATCCAAATGCACTCTAGCAAACTTCAGACGGGCCTGGACATGTACTGGCTTAAGCAGGGGGACACGTCTTGCACTGCAGGTTGAGTCCCTGGCGGCGTAGTGTGTTACTGATGGTAGGCTTTGTTACTTTGATCCCAGCTCTCTGCAGGTCATTCAGTAGGTCCCCCCGTGTGGTTCTGGGATTTTTGCTCACCGTTCTTGTGATCATTTTGACCCCATGGGGTGAGATCTTGCGTGGAGCCCCAGATCGAGTGAGATTATCAGTGGTCTTGTATATCTTCCATTTCCTAATAATTACTCCCACAGTTGATTTCTTCAAACCAAGCTGCTTACCTATTGCAGATTCAGTCTTCCCAGCCTGGTGCAGGTCTACAATTTTGTTTCTGGTGTCCTTTGACAGCTCTTTGGTCTTGGCCATAGTGGAGTTTGGAGTGTGACTGTTTGAGGTTGTGGACAGGTGTCTTTTATACTGATAACAAGTTCAAACAGGTGCCATTAATACAGGTAACGAGTGGAGGACAGAGGAGCCTCTTAAAGAAGAAGTTACAGGTCTGTGAGAGCCAGAAATCTTGCTTGTTTGTAGGTGACCAAATACTTATTTTCCACCATAATTTGCAAATAAATTCATTAAAAATCCTACAATGTGATTTTCAGGATTTTTTTTCTCTCAATTTGTCTGTCATAGTTGACGTGTACCTATGATGAAAATTACAGGCCTCTCTCATCTTTTTAAGTGGGAGAACTTGCACAATTGGTGGCTGACTAAATACTTTTTTTCCCCACTGTATGTAGGCACCTGATCTGAGTCATAGGGGAGACTAGGCATCTACCACCCCACTATCAGATTAGGGAGGACAATGTAGCCTTGTTTTTCGTCCCACCACTTTGGTTCTGAAATTACCATCACCCACTAATTAACCTGTACATTTTGCAGATTAAGTGTTTGAGATAGTAATGTATCAGTATTCATTGTTTACAAATTAGCTATGACATAGCCAATGAATATATAGAACAATTTCATCTCAAAATCGAATGGTTTTGACCATTTAGAAAGATTTTGGTAAGTTTATTTTCTCCTTACGCTTTAGCCGTGCAGTTTTGGTTACAGATGCCTTAAAAAAAAAGTGTTAAACAAATCAAAATATATTTTATATTTGAGATTCTTCAAATAACCACCCTTTGCCTTGATGACATCTTTGCACACTCTTGGCATTCTCTCAACCAGCTTCATGGGGTAGTCACCTGGAATGCATTTCAGTTAACAGGTGTGCCTTGTTAAAAGTTAATTTGTGGAATTTCTTTCCTTCTTAATGCGTTTGAGCTAATCAGTTGTGTTGTGACAAGGTAGGGGGGTATATAAAATATAGCCCTATTTGGTAAAAGACCAAGTCCATATTATGGCAAGAACAGCTCAAATAAGAAAAGAGAAACGACAGTCCATCATTACTTTAAGACATGAAGGTCAGTCAATCCGGAAAATTTCAAGAACTTTGAACGTTTCTTCAAGTGCAGTCGCAAAAACCATCAAGCACTATGATGAAACTGGCTTTCATGAGGACCGCCACAGGAATGGAAGACCCAGAGTTACCTCTGCTGCAGAGGATAAGTTCATTAGAGTTACCAGCCTCAGAAATTGCAGCCCAAATAAATGTTTCACAGAGTTCAAGTAACAGACACATCTCAAAATCAACTGTTAAGAGGAGACTGTGTGAATCAGGCCTTCATGGTCGATTGTTGCAAAGAAACCACTACTAAACGACACCAATAAGAAGAAGACACTTGCTTGGGCCAAGAAACATGACCAATGGACATTAGACCAGTGGAAATGTGTCCTTCTTGGTGGCAAGAAATTTGTATAATAATTTAAATTGAAAACCTCCAAGTGTTGAATCAAGTGTTGTTTTTTTGTACCAGTTCATAAACCATGTGCCATGGAATCGGTACATTGAAAATGTCTTCCCATTTATCAACATTTTTGTCCTCAAATGAAACTGGTATATTTGTCTATTTATGCCAATTCCTTTCAGCCAATTTGTATCTTTAATATATGGCAGGCAAACAAGTTCCGTACCGTCTCCCTTTTCCACTTGCCTCCTCCATTTTTTTTGTAATGCTGCAATCAGTTGGTTGTAAGTTTGGATTGAGCAGACATTCCCATATATTTTCGATAGCTGCATATGTGACGTAACTCCACCGTTTCTATTCATAATATCATTAATCAATATAATACCAATTTTAAACATTTTCTCCATAAAGAATGTTTTTCTTTTATTAATCAGTATATTTTAGTTTAACCATAACATTTGTTGTAATATTTGTTCTATCTTTTCTGGAGGATAAAACTGAAATTGTAACCAGCTTTGTATGGCTTGTTTAAGAAAGGGCGATACTTTAAACAACATTTCATTTTCAATTAGTCGGAAATGAGAAGTTGTAGTCTGTATAAAGGCAAAAAGGCAATTTTGGAACAAAGGATGAGCCTTTCTTAATAATCTACTGGAGAACCATTTTGAGTTTAAGTATAACTTATGTATGAATGAAGCTTTTAGTGAGAGGTTTAAAGCTTTAATATTTAATAATTTTAGCCCCCCAAACTCATATTCATTATATAAATAGGCACGTTTAATTTTGTCTGGCTTAGCATTCCAAATAAAATGAAATATTTTTTGCTCATATGATTTAAAAAACGAGTTGTCTGGAGTAGGCAGCACCATTAGTAAGTAAGTAAGTAAACTGATAGGACCAAAGAGTTAATAAATGTGATTTTTACATAAATAGACAAGTATTTACCTCTCCATGGTTGCAGAATCGTATCTATTTTGCAAACTTTCTATTGAAATTGATTGTTGTAAGTTAATTTATATTTTCTGAGATGTGAATACCAAGTATGACTACTTCACCATCCACTCATTTTATTGGTAAATTACAAGGTAGTGTAAACACTGTCTTTTAACGATCCAATACTTAATATGGTACGCTTGTCATAATTAGGTTTTAGTCCAGAGAGGCTAAAAAAGTGATCAAGATCTTCAATGAGACTGAGCAGGGATCCAGATTGCAGACTTAAGAAAAAACGTGCGTTATCGGCATACATTGACACTTTTGTTTTTATCCCCTGGATTTCTAACCCCTTGATGTTCTTGTTGGATCTAATTTTAATAGCTAGCATTTCAATGGCCATAATAAATAGATATGGAGACAATGGACAGCCTTGTTTTACTCCTCTTAAAACCTCAATACTTTCTGAGAAGTAACCATTATTTACTATTTTACATCTGGGGTTGCTGTACATAACTTTAACCCGTTGTATAAGAGATTCACCGAAATTAAAGTAATCCAGGCATTTATATATAACTTCTAGTCGTACTTTATCAAACGCCTTTTCAAAATCTGCTATGATGACCAGGCCTGGTATCTTAGATGTTTCATAATGTTCAATTGTTTCAAGTAATTGTTGTATATTATCTTCAATATATCGTCCATGTAGAAAACCTGTCTGATCAGGATGAACAATATCTGGTAAAACCTTTTTTATTCTATGTGCTATGCATTTTGCCAGGATTTTCGCATCACAACATTGAAGTGTAAGAGGCCTCCAGTTTTTTAAATGGACTGGATCTTTATACTTACCACCTGGGTCCTGTTTTAGTAGTAATGAAATCAGACCTTCTTGTTGAGTACCTGAAAGTCTGCCATTTTTATAGGAGTAATTAAAACATGCTAATAATGGATCTTTGTGTACATCAAAAAAGGTCTGATACACCTCTACTGGTATACCATCAAGCCCTGGTGTTTTTCCAGACTGAAAATATTTAATTGCCTCAAAAATGTCCTCTTCTGTAAGTTGGCCTTCACACAGGTCTTTCTGTAAATTTGTTAATTGTACATTATTATTATTATTAGGAAAGAAATCCTTACAGTTAACATCATTCAATGGAAATGGAGGAGACTGAAAAGAAAACATATGCTTAGAATATTTTGCTTCCTCTTTCAAAATATAATTTGGTGAATCATAGATGACTCCATTTGTAACGGGTTTCTGTAAATCATTTTTTGTAGCATTTATGTTCAAGATTCTTTTTGGTGCATTTTTCACAATTTTCCATCCAATTCGCTTTATTTTTGTAATAAATTACACTTGATCGTTCTTGAATGAGTACCTCCAATTATTTTTGATTTTCCTCTAACCTATTTTGTGCCTCTATAGTACAGTTACCATTACCATCTACCTGCCCTGTTATTTCCGTTGTCTAATCTCTTTTGACCTAAACTGCTTTTGTTTTAATGATGAGTATTGTATTGAATGGCCTCTAAAAGTACATTTAAAAGTGTCCCATACAATAAGGGGATCTGTTATTTATGTTGTGCAGATTATTGCAGATTCAGTCTTCCCAGCCTGGTGCAGGTCTACAATTTTGTTTCTGGTGTCCTTTGACAGCTCTTTGGTCTTGGCCATAGTGGAGTTTGGAGTGTGACTGTTTGAGGTTGTGGACAGGTGTCTTTTATACTGATAACAAGTTCAAACAGGTGCCATTAATACAGGTAACAAGTGGAGGACAGAGGAGCCTCTTAAAGAAGAAGTTACAGGTCTGTGAGAGCCAGAAATCTTGCTTGTTTGTAGGTGACCAAATACTTATTTTCCACCATAATTTGCAAATAAATTCATTAAAAATCCTACAATGTGATTTTCTGGAGAAAAAAATTCTCAATTTGGCTGTCATAGTTGACGTGTACCTATGATGAAAATTACAGGCCTCTCTCATATTTTTAAGTGGGAGAACTTGCACAATTGGTGGCTGACTAAATACTTTTTTCCCCCACTGTATGTAGGGAATAAGGTGCCATTTGGGACACAGTTGTGTCAGCCTAGCTTTGAGGAACGGGCCTGGGGGCAGCACCAGCAGGATAGACACAGGTTCAATCATCAATCATACCACACCATCACTAGCCTGGTCCAAGATCTATTTCTGCCATCTTGCTAACTCTTTGTTACACATTATGATTCCATAAGGAGATGGCAAGAGAGCAGAAACAGACTGGCTCCTAAGCTAGACCATTGCTTCTTTGGAAAAGTAGTGCACCATATGGAATAGGGTGCCATTTCTGACTCTGTACTATTCTGTAACTGTCACACAGACAATAAAAACCTAGGTTACAGATCTATCTCCAGAGCCCTACTAGGTTCCATGCAAGCAACAGACGCACCTGGGTTCAAATAGCATTTGTTGTCTTTTAAACGCTTTAGCTGCGCCTGATTGACCTTGCCTGACGCAATGGAAACACTGGAATAGTCCCAAAGGTGCAAACCCCTCAACTCTAACACCCCAGGCCAGCTCAATCGTACCCCTCAAAGTATTTGGAATAAATCAAAAACTATTTGAATCCAGGGCATGCATGGCATGCAATACCTCAATACCCCATCCCCTAAGCAGGGGGTGTAAAAAGGCTGAATGGATAGATGGAGAAACAGAGGTGGAGCCTTTAACCCCATGGGATGGAGATGGGATGACCATGGACGATAAAGCCATCAGTCAGAGCAGAGGGAGAGGGGCAGGAGAGAGAGATGGAAAGGAGTAGAGAGGAGAGAGGGAGGGAGAGAGAGGGGCAGGAGAGGAGAGAGAGGGGCAGGAGAGGGAAAGGGTAAGGGGGCAAGAGAGGAGGAAAGGGCCAGCTCTGACTTTTCTGATCGCTACTTTGAGGACAAATGTACTTACTATTACTGTGATACGTGGTTGTCCCACCTAGCTATCTTAAGATGAATGCACTAACTGTACATCGCTCTGGATAAGAGTATCTGCTAAATGACTAAAATGGCAAATGTAATGTAAAATGGTAGGATGCAGGAGACCGGGAATAGGAGAGGGCGAGAGAGGAGAGAGAGAGAAAGTGGGAGAGGAGGGAGACAGGAGAGACACAGTACACATTAAAGATGATTAATGGTGGTTTCTCTACTGGTGAAAGGCTATATGCAGAGGCCATGGCCACCAGTCTTCCTACAGGCCGTCCTTCAATACTTCAATCCTGACCCTGGGTTCACACACACACGACTCCCCCTGGTTTAATGTCTTTACTATATCTCTACTCTCAGGGGCCATGAGGAGATGAAGAACAACAAAGAAGAGGTCTGCGTCCCAAATGGCACCAGATTCCCTATAGTGCACTACTTTTGACCAGAGCTCTATGGGCCCTGGTTAAAAGTAGTGCACTATATAGAAGGGATGCAATGATTACACATCAGTCACCGATTCAAATGTTTAAGATAAGACTGCATTGGTCCACGGACCCCAAACCGATCCAAATGCAGCATGCATCGGTCAGAAAATCGATACAAACGTTATGAATCGCAGATAAACTAACATGTTTTGCTCATTTTACCTTCTTTCTACCTTGCGAAAATACCTAATCCTTTGTGACAACTGATGCGTCCTCACCTTCATTATTAACTAAAAGCATGCAACTGTGTTGACAGTCATTGATCTATACTGAACAAGAATATAAATTCAATATGTAAAGTGTTGGTCCCATATTTCATGAGCTGAAATAAAAGATCCCCCCCAAAAAAGCTTATTCCTCTAAAATGTTGTGCACAAATTTGTTTACATCCCTGTTAGTGAGCATTTCTCCTTTGCCAAGATAATCCATGCACCTGACAGATGTGGCATATCAAGAAGCTGATTAAACAGCATGATCATTACACAGGTGCACCTTGTGCTGGGGACAATAAAAGGCCACTCTAAAATGTGCAGTTTTGTCACACAACACAATGCCACAGATGTCTCAAGTTTTGAGGGAGCGTGCAATTGGCATGCTGACTGCAGGAATGTCCACTAGAGCTGTTGCCAGAGAATGTAATGTTAATTTATCTACATTTACATTTACATTTACGTCATTTAGCAGACACTCTTATCCAGAGCGACTTACAAATTGGTGCATTCACCCTATAGCCAGTGGGATAACCACTTTACAATTGTTTTTTTGTTTTTTTAGGGGGGGGTAGAAAGATTACTTTATCTACTATAAGCCACCTCCAACGTCGTTTTAGAGTATTTGGCAGTACGTCCAACCGGCCTCACAGCTGCAGACCACGTGTAACCACGCCAGCCCAGGACCTCCACATCCGAGCCCAGGACCTCCAAATCCGACTTCTTCACCTGCGGGTTCGTCTGAGACCAGCAACCCGGACAGCTGATGAAACTGTGGGTTTGCACAAACAAAGAATTTCTGCACAAACTGTCAGAAACCTTCTCAGGGAAGCTCATCTGCGTGCTCGTCGTCCTCAACAGGGTCTTGACCTGACTGTAGTTCAGCGTCGTAACAGACTTCAGTGGGCAAATGCTCACCTTCAATGACCACTGGCACATGGAGAAGTGTGCTCTTCACGGATAAATCCCGGTTTCAACTTGACTGGGCAGATCGCAGACAGGGTGTATGGCGTCATATGGGCGAGCGGTTTGCTGTCAACGTTGTGAACCCATGGTGGCGGTGGGGTTATGGTATGGGCAGGCATAAGCTACGCACAGCGAACACAATTGCATTTTATCGATGGCAATTTGAATGCACAGAGATACCATGACAAGATCCTGAGGCCCATTGTCGTCCCATTCATCCGCCGCCATCACCTCACGTTTCAGCCCCATGTCGCAAGGATCTGTACACAAATCCTGGAAGCTGAAAATGTCCCAGTTCTTCCATGGCTTGCATACTCACCAGACATGTCACCAATTGAGCATGTTTGGGATGCTCTGGATCGACATGTACGACAGCATGTTCCAGTTCCCGCCAATATCCAGAAACTTTGCACAGCCATTGAAGAGAAGTGGGACAACATTCCAAGGGCCACAATCAACAGCCTGATTAACTCTATGTGATTACTTCCTGGTCTCGTTCTTGCTGGCATCAAAAGTAAAAATAGGAGACCAAATGTGATCGGGCCACCATCTAATTGGCCTCCATATAACTCTTACAGAGTAATTGGAAATGTAATCAAAGCCTATTGGATGACAATTTGTTCTTAACTAAGACAAAATAATTCATAATTAACTTTTTTCTGCACAACATAAATAACAGATCCCCTTATTGTATGGGACACTTTTAAATGTACTTTTAGAGGCCATTCAATACAATACTCATCATTAAAACAAAAGCAGTTTAGGTCAAAAGAGATTAGACAACGGAAATAACAGCGCAGGTAGATGGTAATGGTAACTGTACTATAGAGGCACAAAATAGGTTAGAGGAAAATCAAAAATAATTGGAGGTACTCATTCAAGAACGATCAAGTGTAATTTATTACAAAAATAAAGCGAATTGGATGGAAAATTGTGAAAAATGCACCAAAAAGAATCTTGAACATAAATGCTACAAAAAATGATTTACAGAAACCCATTACAAATGGAGTCATCCATGATTCACCAAATTATATTTTGAAAGAGGAAGCAAAATATTCTAAGCATATGTTTTCTTTTCAGTCTCCTCCATTTCCATTGAATGATGTCAACTGTAAGGATTTCTTTCCTAATAATAATAATAATGTACAATTAACAAATTTACAGAAAGACCTGTGTGAAGGCCAACTTACAGAAGAGGACATTTTTGAGGC
The DNA here is from genome assembly GCF_964263955.1 of Coregonus lavaretus. NCBI lineage: Eukaryota > Metazoa > Chordata > Actinopteri > Salmoniformes > Salmonidae > Coregonus > Coregonus lavaretus. Next base: position 17,899 of record NW_028165002.1, read on the forward strand.
AATTAAATATTTTCAGTCTGGAAAAACACCAGGGCTTGATGGTATACCAGTAGAGGTGTATCAGACCTTTTTTGATGTACACAAAGATCCATTATTAGCATGTTTTAATTACTCCTATAAAAATGGCAGACTTTCAGGTACTCAACAAGAAGGTCTGATTTCATTACTACTAAAACAGGACCCAGGTGGTAAGTATAAAGATCCAGTCCATTTAAAAAACTGGAGGCCTCTTACACTTCAATGTTGTGATGCGAAAATCCTGGCAAAATGCATAGCACATAGAATAAAAAAGGTTTTACCAGATATTGTTCATCCTGATCAGACAGGTTTTCTACATGGACGATATATTGAAGATAATATACAACAATTACTTGAAACAATTGAACATTATGAAACATCTAAGATACCAGGCCTGGTCATCATAGCAGATTTTGAAAAGGCGTTTGATAAAGTACGACTAGAAGTTATATATAAATGCCTGGATTACTTTAATTTCGGTGAATCTCTTATACAACGGGTTAAAGTTATGTACAGCAACCCCAGATGTAAAATAGTAAATAATGGTTACTTCTCAGAAAGTATTGAGGTTTTAAGAGGAGTAAAACAAGGCTGTCCATTGTCTCCATATCTATTTATTATGGCCATTGAAATGCTAGCTATTAAAATTAGATCCAACAAGAACATCAAGGGGTTAGAAATCCAGGGGATAAAAACAAAAGTGTCAATGTATGCCGATAATGCACGTTTTTTCTTAAGTCTGCAATCTGGATCCCTGCTCAGTCTCATTGAAGATCTTGATCACTTTTTTAGCCTCTCTGGACTAAAACCTAATTATGACAAGCGTACCATATTAAGTATTGGATCGTTAAAAGACAGTGTTTACACTACCTTGTAATTTACCAATAAAATGAGTGGATGGTGAAGTAGTCATACTTGGTATTCACATCTCAGAAAATATAAATTAACTTACCACAATCAATTTCAATAGAAAGTTTGCAAAATAGATACGATTCTGCAACCATGGAGAGGTAAATACTTGTCTATTTATGTAAAAATCACATTTATTAACTCTTTGGTCCTATCAGTTTACTTACTTACTTACTAATGGTGCTGCCTACTCCAGACAACTCGTTTTTTAAATCATATGAGCAAAAAATATTTCATTTTATTTGGAATGCTAAGCCAGACAAAATTAAACGTGCCTATTTATATAATGAATATGAGTTTGGGGGGCTAAAATTATTAAATATTAAAGCTTTAAACCTCTCACTAAAAGCTTCATTCATACATAAGTTATACTTAAACTCAAAATGGTTCTCCAGTAGATTATTAAGAAAGGCTCATCCTTTGTTCCAAAATTGCCTTTTTGCCTTTATACAGACTACAACTTCTCATTTCCGACTAATTGAAAATGAAATGTTGTTTAAAGTATCGCCCTTTCTTAAACAAGCCATACAAAGCTGGTTACAATTTCAGTTTTATCCTCCAGAAAAGATAGAACAAATATTACAACAAATGTTATGGTTAAACTAAAATATACTGATTAATAAAAGAAAAACATTCTTTATGGAGAAAATGTTTAAAATTGGTATTATATTGATTAATGATATTATGAATAGAAACGGTGGAGTTACGTCACATATGCAGCTATCGAAAATATATGGGAATGTCTGCTCAATCCAAACTTACAACCAACTGATTGCAGCATTACAAAAAAAAATGGAGGAGGCAAGTGGAAAAGGGAGACGGTACGGAACTTGTTTGCCTGCCATATATTAAAGATACAAATTGGCTGAAAGGAATTGGCATAAATAGACAAATATACCAGTTTCATTTGAGGACAGGGACGGCTTGTTCAATAGGGCGATATGGGCGACGCACTGCCAAACGGGAAAAGGAAGGGATTTTTTTTCTAATCAATTATTTAAAAAAAAAATATATATATATATATAATTTTTTTTTATAAATTTATAAAAAATTATATCACGGCAACAGCAGTTATCAGTGTTCACGTCTGATCTGACAGCCACTAAATGTCAAATCAGGCTAAAGTCGTGCTTCAAATGGCCCCGCCCGTTTTTTGGGCGATTTCAGTCAGGTTGAAAATCGCCCAGAAGTCTCTCATAGCCTGTCATGTAAAATCTATTTTTTTCACATTTCAAAGCTTTCAATACATTCTCTATGGGTGTCTGTGGGCTTGCACTTACGCGCTTTCGTCATACATAACGTAACCACGAATGAACGTAACTAAGAAAAGACCAGGTAGCAGCCTCAATCAATTCACTACTACTATCAAAATGGCTAGGCTTCAGTCCAACTCGATTGTGTCTTTGAAAGAAGTTCCTTTTTGTCGGCGAACAAGTTAAGATAAATTGGCAACGAAACAATTAGGACCTCCCAGACCAAATTTAATAATTCAACAGGTTTCTACTAAAGGCGGAAAGTCCTACACCCGAGGATTTTCCAAAAATTGGTACGAACTAAAAAAGACATTGCCACTCACTCAACTGGATGACGAGGGATACAGGCTAGCTGTCCGCCGCCACAACGATGAGGTTAGTGTTGATAATCACAAGTTTACTGGATGTGGATATGGTGTAATAAAGGCAGTTTATTCAGAGGTAAATATATCTGGAATCGCGTTCACGGACCCGTTCGTCAAACTCTTAGGGAGCTATAAATTAAGCCCCATTACTTACCATATCAGATAAGAGAAATTGCTGCAGCTACATATATTTTACATCCTGGCCCTACATAGTTCACTATTTGCATCACTTACCAAAATATTACATGTGGTCATATATGCTTGGAAAGTGGAGATGCCATAGAACGTCAAAAAAGTAAACATTGCTGGAGACACATTGTCGTTTTGGAGAAGACATCGCGTTTGCTAGCGAAGAGATTTGTTGTGGCAAATGAACTTGGCCTGGGAATTGCCAGGAACCTCACGATAAGATATATGCATCAGCATTGCGAGTCTCATGATTCTATACGTATTGCGATTCGATACTGTGATTTTATTGCGCACCATATGTCTGTTGCAGAGGGATCAGAAAGCCAACGAGTTTTGATCAGTCATGGAAATAAAAGTGCTGAAAACTAATTGGCTCCCAATGTGAAAAGATTGAGAACAAGCTATGAAGGAACAATAATGGTGTTTTGGTGCAGGTACAGCCAACTAGCGCTAAAATATTGCGATATTGTCAATACAGTATATCGTAAAGTATCACTATGTAACTCGATTTCTTTCACCCCAATCCCTCAAATTAACGGTAAATAACTGAATTGTTTGCCCCACATTTAGCTAAGATGATTAGCTAGCCAGCTAAAATGTTTTATTTAGTTAGCAGTCGCATCTACAATAGTTTACTGTCAATAACATGTCTCCAAAAATGACGTGGTGTCTCCAATTGTGTTGACATTTTACAATTGCAATGCGCATCCATGAGTATCCACTTTCTGTAGCTCAGCTGGTAGAGCATGGTGCTTGTAACGCCAAGGTAGTGGGTTCGATCCCCGGGACCACCCATACACAAAAATGTATGCACGCATGACTGTAAGTCGCTTTGGATAAAAGCGTCTGCTAAATGGCATATTATTATTATTATTATTATTATTATCTGAAGAGAGCCCCGAAACATTGTGTGCAGACATTTTATGCAATAAATGAAGTAGGTTCAATCTAGTAGTTCTGATCTTCTGATTGGTCCTGATGAGTTGGGCGAGGTCACCTCCAGGCTACTGTCACTGTTGCATTGGCTCTGAGTCGGGTTCTCTGTCTTCAAATGTTCAGCCTAAGAGAGGGGATTTTTGTGTGTGTGTGTGTGTGTGTTTAACAGTGATGATGTGTGTGTGTGTGTGTGTGTGTTTAACAGTGATGATGTGTGTGTGTGTGTGTTTGTGTGTGTGTGTGTCCTCAGAGCAAGAACTCGTGAGTTGGAAGAACTGAGAGGCCTATGGCGTGGGTGTTGTCCTTGGCCACCTGCTGACAAGGCTGACAAGATAGGACCCTTTTGTCCATTGTTATTGGATAGGAACAGAACTTATAACCAGCTCCTGACCTAAATAGATCTTAGCACAACATTTTACTCAACATATCATATTCCATATTCACTATAACAAATATATTTACTACGACATTAGCAAGAACCGCCACATCCTCAGCCGGCTAATCCAGTGTGTGAAGTTTTGCGGAGTGTTTGAGTTAGCTTTGCGAGGCAAAGATGAAACTGAGGGCTCCACCAACCCTGGTAAGCCAACACTTTTGAGGTCAGTCAATAAATGCTTCTGGTATTGACTTATATGCTGCCCCTGTCTTCATGTTGTTGCTGGACATATCTTTTTTTTAAATGTGTGTAGGTCACCTAAATCATCAGAAAAATTGCCCCTCCTGAGAATTTTTTCAGGAGCCGCCACTGTTTGAGGACAAAAATTTTGATAAATGGGAAGACATTTTCAATGTACCGATTCCATGGCACATGGTTTATGAACTGGTACAAAAAAACAACACTTGATTCAACACTTGGAGGTTTTCAATTTAAATTATTATACAAATTTCTTGCCACCAAGAAGGACACATTTCCACTGGTCTAATGTCCATTGGTCATGTTTCTTGGCCCAAGCAAGTGTCTTCTTCTTATTGGTGTCGTTTAGTAGTGGTTTCTTTGCAACAATCGACCATGAAGGCCTGATTCACACAGTCTCCTCTTAACAGTTGATTTTGAGATGTGTCTGTTACTTGAACTCTGTGAAACATTTATTTGGGCTGCAATTTCTGAGGCTGGTAACTCTAATGAACTTATCCTCTGCAGCAGAGGTAACTCTGGGTCTTCCATTCCTGTGGCGGTCCTCATGAAAGCCAGTTTCATCATAGCGCTTGATGGTTTTTGCGACTGCACTTGAAGAAACGTTCAAAGTTCTTGAAATTTTCCGGATTGACTGACCTTCATGTCTTAAAGTAATGATGGACTGTCGTTTCTCTTTGCTTATTTGAGCTGTTCTTGCCATAATATGGACTTGGTCTTTTACCAAATAGGGCTATATTTTATATACCCCCCTACCTTGTCACAACACAACTGATTAGCTCAAACGCATTAAGAAGGAAAGAAATTCCACAAATTAACTTTTAACAAGGCACACCTGTTAACTGAAATGCATTCCAGGTGACTACCCCATGAAGCTGGTTGAGAGAATGCCAAGAGTGTGCAAAGATGTCATCAAGGCAAAGGGTGGTTATTTGAAGAATCTCAAATATAAAATATATTTTGATTTGTTTAACACTTTTTTTTTAAGGCATCTGTAACCAAAACTGCACGGCTAAAGCGTGAGGAGAAAATAAACTTACCAAAATCTTTCTAAATGGTCAAAACCATTCGATTTTGAGATGAAATTGTTCTATATATTCATTGGCTATGTCATAGCTAATTTGTAAACAATGAATACTGATACATTACTATCTCAAACACTTAATCTGCAAAATGTACAGGTTAATTAGTGGGTGATGGTAATTTCAGAACCAAAGTGGTGGGACGAAAAACAAGGCTACATTGTCCTCCCTAATCTGATAGTGGGGTGGTAGATGCCTAGTCTCCCCTATGACTCAGATCAGGTGCCTACATAGTATACACCATAGACATACATCATTTACACACAGCCACACACACACACACACACACACACACACACACAGAAGTCAGCTCAGAGGCTCAGCTCATGAGCTCCATCAGCAGCAGATTTTTATTTAGAATGTTAAATGAATGTGTTTATGCGACAAATGTTAGTGCATCGAATCATATCGTATCGATTCGTTCTCTAATCAAACCGAATCGCACAGAATCGTTTCAAACTAAAACGTATCGTTCCTGTATCATATCGGAGCCCATGTATCTAGATACGTATTGAATCGTCTTGAAAGGGAAAGTTGCACATCCCTACTATAGAGACAATAGGGTGCCATTTGGGACAAACTTGGCCAGCAAAGGAATTAAATGAAAAACAAACTGGGTGAACTGTACCTAAATTAATACATGTCTAAGATTGAATAAACATGTTGATTGTGTTTTCTTACTGAGTGTGATGAACTGCTGATTGGGTTCATTAGAGATGGGTAGAGAGGAGGAGCAGCTATCAATCACACAGTCCTCTGACAGCTGTAGTCTTAGCTGGCACGGAGAGACATCAGTGCGATGCTGGTGTGTGTGTGTTTGATCCACCAAACACACACTTTATTACCAACAGCTTCCCCTCTTGGCTCTCAGCCCTGCGACTAGGGAGAGCTAGGCAATGAAAGAGCTCGAACGCCGTTAGCTAACTCTCCAATCTGGTTCTGATAGTTTCTGCAGCCATTTTCTGGCCAATTATAAACTACTACCATGAAACAATGGCAATTAGGCACAGGGGTGAAAGTGCTGCTGGAATCACTTCTGAAAGGATTGTTACTTTACAGCTTACAGCTGAAAGGGTTCCAGAGAAGGAAGAAGGAAGGCTATTTCTGTTTAAAGCTTTCAATGAACATAAAATAACTTTTAAAAACAGAATGGACTGTGTGTGCCTGTTACCTTTCTGATGTTTATGGACATGTGGTTGAATGCGAAGGTTCTGTAGAACTCAAAGAACTCCTGCAGCAACTGCTCTGAAAGGAATCACAAAGAGTATAACAAATACCACATTTATACTGACTAAGAAACCTGTTTTAATGTGGAAATAAAATGTATACAAAATAATCATATGGCATTTATGTTAAAAAAAATCACATTTCGATTATCCGACCTCAAGAGGCCGATATACAGTTGAAGTCGGAAGTTTACATACACTTAGGTTGGAGTCATTAAAACTCATTTTTCAACCACTCCACAAATTTCTTGTTAACAAACTTTTGTTTTCGCAAGTTGGTTAGGACATCTACTTTGTGCATGACACAAGTAATTTTTCCAACAATTGTTTACAGACAGATGATTTCACTTATAATTCACTGTATCACAATTCCAGTGGGTCAGAAGTTTACATACACTAAGTTGACTGTCCCTTTAAACAGCTTGGAAAATTCCAGAAAATGATGTCATGGCTTTAGAAGCTTCTGATCATTTGCATCTGTCACGCCCTGGCTCTGGGGACTCTTAATTGTTGAGCCAGGGTGTGGATTTTCTATGTTTAGTTTTCATTGGTTTTTGTTCTAGATCGTTTATATCTATGTTTGGCCAGGGTGGTTCCCAATCAGAGACGGCTGTAGCTCGTTGTCTCTGATTGGGGACCATACTTAGGCAGCCTTTTGGCAGGTTAGGTTGTGGGATCTTGTTCCGTAGGGTTTTGTGTATAACCTAGGACTTCACGTATCGTTTGGTTTATTGTTTTGGTTCGTGTGTGTACTAATTAAAGAATGTACGCTTATCACGCTGCGCCTTGGTCCGCTTCATCTGTCGACGATCGTGACAGCATAATTTGAGTCAATTGGAGGTGTAACTGTGGATGTATTTCAAGGCCTACCTTCAAACTCAGTGCATCTTTGCTTGACATCATGGGAAAATCAAAAGAAATCAGCCAAGACCTCAGAAAAAAAATTGTAGACCTCCACAAGTCTGGTTCATCCTTGGGAGAAATTTCCAAACACCTGAAGGTACCACGTTCATCTGTACAAACAATAGTACGCAAGTATAAATACCATGGGACCACGCAGCCGTCATACCGCTCAGGAAGGAGACGCGTTCTGTCTCCTAGAGATTAACGTACTTTGGTGCGAAAAGTGCAAATCAATCCCAGAACAACAGCAAAGGACCTTGTGAAGATGCTGGAGAAAACAGGTACAAAGGTATCTATATCCACAGTAAAACGAGTCCTATATCAACATAACCTGAAAGGCCGCTCAGCAAGGAAGAAGCCACTGCTCCAAAACCGCCATAAAAAAACGGACTACGGTTTGCAACTGCACATGGGGACAAAGATCGTACTTTTTGGAGAAATGTCCCCTGGTCTGATGAAACAAAAATAGAAATGTTTGGCTATAACGACCATTGTTATGTTTGGAGGAAAAAGGGGATGGCTTTCAAGCCGAAGAACACCATCCCAACCGTGAAGCACGGGGGTGGCAGCATCATGCTGTGGGGGTGCTTTGCTGCAGGAGGGACTGGTGCACTTCACAAAATAGATGGCATCATGAGGAAGGAAAGTTATGTGGATATATTGAAGCAACATCTCAAGACATCAAATCAAATCAAATTTTATTTGCCACATGCGCCGAATACAACAGGTTACCGTGAAATGCTTACTTATAGCCCTTAACCAACAATGCATTTATTTTTAAATAAAACAACAACAAAAAAGTGTTGAGAAGTAAAATAAAATAACAGTAGGGAGGCTATATACAGGGGGGTACCGGTGCAGAGGCAATGTGCGGGGGCACCGGCTAGTTGAGGTAGTTGAGGTAATATGTACATGTGGGTAGAGTTAAAGTGACTATGCATAAATAATTAACAGAGTAGCAGCAGCGTAAAAAGATGGGGTGGGGGTGGGGGGGGGGGGGGGCAGTGCAAATAGTCTGGGTAGCCATGATTAGCTGTTCAGGAGTCTTATGGCTTGGGGGTAGAAGCTGTTGAGAAGCCTTTTGGACCTAGACTTGGCGCTCCGGTACCGCTTGCCGTGCGGTAGCAGAGAGAACAGACTATGACTAGGGTGGCTGGAGTCTTTGACAATTTTGAGGGCCTTCCTCTGACACCGCCTGGTATAGAGGTCCTGGATGGCAGGAAGCTTGACCCCAGTGATGTACTGGGCCGTACGCACTACCCTCTGTAGTGCCTTGCGGTCGGAGGCCGAGCAGTTGCCATACCAGGCGGTGATGCAACCAGAAAGGATGCTCTTGATGGTGCAGCTGTATAACTTTTTGAGGATCTGAGGACCCATGCCAAATCTTTTCAGTCTCCTGAGGGGGAATAGGTTTTGTCGTGCCCTCTTCACGACTGTCTTGGTGTGTTTGGACCATGATAGTTCGTTGGTGATGTGGCCACCAAGGAACTTGAAGCTCTCAACCTGTTCCACTACAGCCCCGTCGATGAGAATGGGGGCGTGCTCAGTCCTCTTTTTTTTCCTGTAGTCCACAATCATCTCCTTTGTCTTGGTCACATTGAGGGAGAGGTTGTTATCCTGGCAGCACACGGCCAGGTCTCTGACCTCCTCCCTATAGGCTGTCTCATCGTTGTCGGTGATCAGGCCTACCACTGTTGTGTCATCAGCAATCTTAATGATGGTGTTGGAGTCGTGCCTGGCCATGCAGTCATGGGTGAACAGGGAGTACAGGAGGGGACTGAGCACACACCCCTGAGGGGCCCCCGTGTTGAGGATCAGCGTGGTAGATGTGTTGTTACCTACCCTTACCACCTGGGGGCGGCCCGTCAGGAACTCCAGGATTCAGTTGCAGAGGGAGGTGTTTAGTCCCAGGATCCTTAGCTTAGTGATGAGCTTTGAGGGCACTATAGTGTTGAACGCTGAGCTGTAGTCAATGAATAGCATTCTCACGTAGGTGTTCCTCTTGTCCAGGTGGGAAAGGGCAGTGTGGAGTGCAATAGAGATTGCATCATCTGTGGATCTGTTGGGGCGGTATGCAAATTGGAGTGGGTCTAGGGTTTCTGGGATAATGGTGTTGATGTGAGCCATGACCAGCCTTTCAAAGCACTTCATGGCTACAGACGTCAGTGCTACGGGTCGGTAGTCATTTAGGCAGGTTATCTTAGTGTCCTTGGGCACGGGGACTATGGTGGTCTGCTTGAAACATGTTGGTATTACAGACTCAGTCAGGGACATGTTGAAAATGTCAGTGAATACACTTGCCAGTTGGTCAGCACATGCTCGGAGTACATGTCCTGGTAATCCGTCTGGCCCTGCGGCCTTGTGAATGTTGACCTGCTTAAAAGTCTTACTCACATCGGCTACAGAGAGCGTGATCACATAGTCATCCGGATCAGCTGGTGCTCTCATGCATGCTTCAGTGTTGCTTGCCTCGAAGCGAGCATAGAAGTGGTTTAGCTCATCTGGTAGGCTTGTGTCACTGGGCAGCTCGCGGCTGTGCTTCCCTTTGTAGTCTGTAATAGTTTTCAAGCCCTGCCACATCCGACGAGCGTCAGAGCCGGTGTAGTACGATTCAATCTTAGTCCTGTATTGACTCTTTGCCTCTTTGATGGTTCGTCGGAGGGCATAGCGGGATTTCTTATAAGCGTCCGGGTTAGAGTCCCGCTCCTTTAAAGCGGCAGCTCTACCGTTTAGCTCAGTCAGGAAGTTAAAGCTTGGTCGCAAATGGGTCTTCCAAATGGACAATGACCCCAAGCATACTTCCAAAGTTGTGGCAAAATGGCTTAAGGATAACAAAGTCAAGGTATTGGAGTGGCCATCATAAAGCCCTGACCTCAATCCTATAGAAAAGTGGTGGGCAGAACTGAAAAAGCGTGTGCGAGCAAGGAGGCCTACAAACCTGACTCAGTTACACCAGCTCTGTCAGGAGGAATGGGCCAAAATTCACCCAACTTATTGTGGGAAACTTGTGGAAGGTTACCCGAAACGTTTGACCCAAGTTAAACTATTTAAAGGCAATGCTACCAAATACTAATTGAGTGTATGTAAACTTCTGACCCACTGGGAATGTGATGAAATAAATAAAAGCTGAAATAAATCATTCTCTCTACTATTATTCTGACATTTCACATTCTTCAAATAAATTGGTGATCCTAACTGACCTAAGACTGGGTATTTTTACTCTGAATAAATGTCAGGAATTGTGAAAAACTGAGTTTAAATATATTTGGCTAAGGTGTAGGTAAACTTCCGACTTCAACTGTAACACCTTCTTGCACCATGTGTGAATGAATTGTAACGTCTGAATACCATGATCATCTAAGGTAATTATCCAATTAGTCCAAAATAAATTCCCAGCCATGTGGAGACTTCAAATTAAATGTTCTCCAACAACTATTCTCATCAGCAGCCTATGCTTTAGCCTAATGCACCACATTTCTTGCCTATCTTATGGACATTATCAACAAATATTTAACTTATTCATTGTCTGTTATCAACATTATATGAAATAATAAGCATTTTATCTAAGAAAATGTAGGTTATTTCCAAACAAAGTAGCCATTTTCATTCGCTATAGAAATACATGTAACAACGTAAATGCTGAGCATATGGCTTTTGCAAGCGCCAACATCCCTCTCTAAAAAGTTGACAATCCCAAAATGCGCGCATTAATTAAAACATGTAAAGAACGGAGTCTGGTACATTTATTTTTAGAAATCTCCATAATAATGCACAAATCCGCTGACACACAAGACTAATATGTTCTTCATATATTGTAGGAGCTGGGTGAAGACGTTAAAGTTTTTCTGGCTGATATATATTTTTCAGATGGCTGTCTATCCTGTCTTTCCATTTATAATGTAATGCTAAATTGCAGCTTTTGCAGAATATATTGTTGTCTGCAAAGAGCGTCCCAGCAGGGTATTGGCACACTGTTTTTTCAAGCAATATTGTGATTTAGATGTTAAAAATTTTTTCTTGGATTCATAGTCTCTCCTCTTTAACTGTCCTATTTGTCCCATTTTTATAACCTCTGATTATCAGGGATTGAGTCTGTTGAAGAGGATCAGTTTGAGCAAAGTGAAGTGTAGAATCTGATCTACAAATAGTATTCCCTGCCAAATAATAGGCTTTGTGCAATTAAGATTCGTATGCTACACCTCCCCTGGTTTAGACGACCCCCCCCACCAAACACTCATGCACAACCAGACATTGAATGATTAGAGACAGCTTGTGTCAATTAAAGAGCATTTCCTAGGATTAAAGAGCATTTCCAGTGGATAATGCTGGAAATACCGGACAAAGACAAAACCCACAAAAAAACTACCAAAACGCCTGGCCCTAGCTATGGGCCCACCTAATGTCTCTGTGTTGTCCTGCACTTGTATTTTAGTGAGGTCGCTGACAAACGTGCAGTCGTTTCCCTCGATGACACTCTTATCCAGAGGGCCTTGTAGGAGAGGGGGGGCAGAGGGGGAACATAAGGTTAATGACATGGTACACACATCGCTAAGTAACACACTACACACAAGGTAAATGACACACTACACATACAGTGCATTCAGAAAGTATTCAGACCCCTTCCCCTTTTCCACATTTTGTTACGTTACAGCTTTATTCTAAATGGATTAAATAAATAAATAATCCTCATCAATCTACACACAATACCTCATAATGACAAAGTGAAAACAGGTTTTTAGACATTTTTCCAAATTAAAAATAAATAAATATCACATTTAGATAAATATTCAGACCCTTTTAATCAGTACTTTGTTGAAACACCTTTGGAAGCGATTACAGCCTCGAGTCTTATTGGGTATGACGCTACAAGCTTATGTAACGTAACAAAACGTGGAAAAAGTCAAGGGGTCTGAATACTTTCCGAATGCACTGTATCTAGGGCCTTATAGGGGAAAAGGGGGAACACAACGTAAATGACATACAACATATGTCTATGTACACAGCGATGATGTCCATAAACAAGACAAAGATGGATGGTGTCACTCAGAAAACAGACAAGCAAAGAGAGAGAGGGAGAAGATAGAGAGATTGCAAACAAAATTGGGATGGATAGAGCAAAAAAGAGGAAGAGGTCAAATAAAAGAGTGAGGGCGATTACAAACCAGAAAAAGAGAGCGAGGGGTAGAGGGAGGGAACAAAAAGGAGGAAGAGACAGCAAAAAGAGTAGAGCTGGGTGATATGGACAAAAATCCATATTGCGATAAATTGCCTGAATTGATGTGATAACGATAAATAGAACGATACGTTTATAACATTAATGTGCACGACAGTCTAAAGTAAATATCCTTTAAACTGCTACTACTAGTTTGATGGTTGTAGACATCAATAGTGCCGTTAACAATCGGCCATATTAACAAACGTATTTCATTTCAAACTTCACATTTCTGTAGTATAGGCTACTTTATCACAATGAACAATATCAGCAAAATGCCTGTGATAAGTGATCGCTCTCGATAATTTTCAGCTTATCGTCCCAGCTCTAATAGAGGGAGCCAATACAGTATGTCATGGGGAAAAGAGAGCGAGAGAGATAGGAAAAGTGAGAGTCCTGATCAAGCCTGGCTCTCCATCAGAGCATTAGCACCAGACTCCTTGACCATGTCAGCTGAGGATCGTAGAAGAGATTGGTTATGTGTGTGTGTGTGTGTGTGTGCACGAGGTTAAATAGCTGCCCAGTGCTGGGAGGGTCAAAGCCCTCTGCCAGAGTGATAGGGCCTTTATTGTGACGATGCCTGGGATAGTGTCTCTGTCTGGGCTAAGATGGAGGGAGGGGGGATAGATTGCTTTTGGAAGGCAATTATCTGAGAGCCAAGTTGACAAGAGAAACAGGAGTACGAGCAGTGGCTTGAGGAGCATGACTGGACTACACCAACATAGATATTTGTTGATGATTAGGATCAACAATCAAATCTATTTAATAAATAATTGTATAACCCAATTGCCACTCGCT
>NW_028165001.1:0-7500 GCF_964263955.1 Coregonus lavaretus
TGTATCTCCAGACAGAGGAACAGTTATAGTGGTGAGTTGTATCTCCAGACAGAGGAACAGTTTATAGTGGTGAGTGTATCTCAGACAGAGGAAGTTATAGTGGTGAGTTGTATCTCCAGACAGAGGAACAGATATAGTGGTGAGTTGTATCTCCAGTCAGAGAACAGTTAAGTGGTGAGTTGTATCTCCAGCCAGAGGAACAGTTATAGTGGTGAGTTGTATCTCCAGGACAGAGGAACATTATAGTGGTGAGCTGTATCTCCAGACAGAGGAGGAACAGTTATAGTGGTGAGTTGTATCTCCAGACAGAGGAACAGTTATAGTGGTGAGTTGTATCTCCAGACAGAGGAACAGTTATAGTGGTGAGTTTTATCTCCAGACAGAGGAACAGTTATAGTGGTGAGTTGTATCTCCAGACAGAGAACAGTTATAGTGGTGAGTTGTATCTCCAGACAGAGGAACAGTTATAGTGGTGAGTTGTATCTCCAGACAGAGGAACAGTTATAGTGGTGAGTTGTATCTCCAGACAGAGGAACAGTTTATAGTGGTGAGCTTGTATCTCCAGACAGAGAACAGTTATAGTGGTGAGGCTGTATCTCCAGACAGAGGAACAGTTATAGTGGTGAGTTGTATCTCCAGACAGAGGAACAGTTATAGTGGTGAGTTGTATCTCCAGACAGAGGAACAGTTATAGTGGTGAGTTGTATCTCCAGACAGAGGAACAGTTATAGTGGTGAGTTGTATCTCCAGACAGAGGAACAGTTATAGTGGTGAGTTGTATCTCCAGACAGAGGAACAGTTATAGTGGTGAGTTGTATCTCCAGACAGAGGAACAGTTATAGTGTGAGTTGTATCTCCAGACAGAGGAACAGTTATAGTGGTGAGTGTATCTCCAGACAGAGGAACAGTTATAGTGGTGAGTTGTATCTCCAGACAGAGGAACAGTTATAGTGGTGAGTTGTATCTCCAGACAGAGGAACAGTTATAGTGGTGAGTTGTATCTCCAGACAGAGGAACAGTTATAGTGGTGAGGTGTATCTCCAGACAGAGGAACAGTTATAGTGGTGAGTTGTATCTCCAGACAGAGGAACAGTTATAGTGGTGAGTTGTATCTCCAGACAGAGGAACAGTTATAGTGGTGAGCTGTATCTCACAGACAGAGGAACAGTTATAGTGGTGAGTTGTATCTCAGACAGAGGAACAGTTATAGTGGTGAGTTGTATCTCCAGACAGAGGAACAGTTATAGTGGTGAGTTGTATCTCCAGACAGAGGAACAGTTATAGTGGTGAGTTGTATCTCCAGACAGAGGAACAGTTATAGTGGTGAGTTGTATCTCCAGACAGAGGAACAGTTATAGTGGTGAGTTGTATCTCCAGACAGAGGAACAGTTATAGTGGTGAGTTGTATCTCCAGACAGAGGAACAGTTATAGTGGTGAGTTGTATCTCCAGACAGAGGAACAGTTATAGTGGTGAGTTGTATCTCCAGACAGAGGAACAGTTATAGTGGTGAGTTGTATCTCCAGACAGAGGAACAGTTATAGTGGTGAGCTGTATCTCCAGACAGAGGAACAGTTATAGTGGTGAGTTGTATCTCCAGACAGAGGAACAGTTATAGTGGTGAGTTGTATCTCCAGACAGAGGAACAGTTATAGTGGTGAGCTGTATCTCCAGACAGAGGAACAGTTATAGTGGTGAGTGTATCTCCAGACAGAGGAACAGTTATAGTGGTGAGTTGTATCTCCAGACAGAGGAACAGTTATAGTGGTGAGCTGTATCTCCAGACAGAGGAACAGTTATAGTGGTGAGTTGTATCTCCAGACAGAGGAACAGTTATAGTGGTGAGTTGTATCTCCAGACAGAGGAACAGTTATAGTGGTGAGTTGTATCTCCAGACAGAGGAACAGTTATAGTGGTGAGTTGTATCTCCAGACAGAGGAACAGTTATAGTGGTGAGTTGTATCTCCAGACAGAGGAACAGTTATAGTGGTGAGTTGTATCTCCAGACAGAGGAACAGTTATAGTGGTGAGTTGTATCTCCAGACAGAGGAACAGTTATAGTGGTGAGTTGTATCTCCAGACAGAGGAACAGTTATAGTGGTGAGCTGTATCTCCAGACAGAGGAACAGTTATAGTGGTGAGTTGTATCTCCAGACAGAGGAACAGTTATAGTGGTGAGTTGTATCTCCAGACAGAGGAACAGTTATAGTGGTGAGTTGTATCTCCAGACAGAGGAACAGTTATAGTGGTGAGTTGTATCTCCAGACAGAGGAACAGTTATAGTGGTGAGTGTATCTCCAGACAGAGGAACAGTTATAGTGGTGAGCTGTATCTCCAGACAGAGGAACAGTTATAGTGGTGAGCTGTATCTCCAGACAGAGGAACAGTTATAGTGGTGAGTTGTATCTCCAGACAGAGGAACAGTTATAGTGGTGAGCTGTATCTCCAGACAGAGGAACAGTTATAGTGGTGAGTTGTATCTCCAGACAGAGGAACAGTTATAGTGGTGAGTTGTATCTCCAGACAGAGGAACAGTTATAGTGGTGAGTTGTATCTCCAGACAGAGGAACAGTTATAGTGGTGAGCTGTATCTCCAGACAGAGGAACAGTTATAGTGGTGAGTTGTATCTCCAGACAGAGGAACAGTTATAGTGGTGAGCTGTATTCTCCAGGACAGAGGAACAGTTATAGTGGTGAGTTGTATCTCTAGACAGAGGAACAGTTATAGTGGTGAGTTGTATCTCCAGACAGAGGAACAGTTATAGTGGTGAGCTGTATCTCCAGACAGAGGAACAGTTATAGTGGTGAGTTGTATCTCCAGACAGAGGAACAGTTATAGTGGTGAGCTGTATCTCCAGACAGAGGAACAGTTATAGTGGTGAGTTGTATCTCCAGACAGAGGAACAGTTATAGTGGTGGTTTGTATCTCCAGACAGAGGAACAGTTATAGTGGTGAGTTGTATCTCCAGACAGAGGAACAGTTATAGTGGTGAGTTGTATCTCCAGACAGAGGAACAGTTATAGTGGTGAGTTGTATCTCCAGACAGAGGAACAGTTATAGTGGTGAGTTGTATCTCCAGACAGAGGAACAGTTATAGTGGTGAGTTGTATCTCCAGACAGAGGAACAGTTATAGTGGTGAGTTGTATCTCCAGACAGAGGAACAGTTATAGTGGTGAGCTGTATCTCAGACAGAGGAACAGTTATAGTGGTGAGTTGTATCTCCAGACAGAGAACAGTTATAGTGGTGAGTTGTATCTCCAGACAGAGGAACAGTTATAGTGGTGAGTTGTATCTCCAGACAGAGGAACAGTTATAGTGGTGAGTTGTATCTCCAGACAGAGGAACAGTTATAGTGGTGAGTTGTATCTCCAGACAGAGGAACAGTTATAGTGGTGAGTTGTATCTCCAGACAGAGGAACAGTTATAGTGGTGAGTTGTATCTCCAGACAGAGGAACAGTTATAGTGGTGAGCTGTGTCTCCAGACAGAGGAACAGTTATAGTGGTGAGTTGTATCTCCAGACAGAGGAACAGTTATAGTGGTGAGTTGTGTCTCCAGACAGAGGAACAGTTATAGTGGTGAGTTGTATCTCCAGACAGAAGAACAGTTATAGTGGTGAGTTGTATCTCCAGACAGAGGAACAGTTATAGTGGTGAGTTGTATCTCCAGACAGAGGAACAGTTATAGTGGTGAGTTGTGTCTCCAGACAGAGGAACAGTTATAGTGGTGAGTTGTATCTCCAGACAGAGGAACAGTTATAGTGGTGAGTTGTATCTCCAGACAGAGGAACAGTTATAGTGGTGAGTTGTATCTCCAGACAGAGGAACAGTTATAGTGGTGAGTTGTATCTCCAGACAGAGGAACAGTTATAGTGGTGAGTTGTATCTCCAGACAGAGGAACAGTTATAGTGGTGAGTTGTATCTCCAGACAGAAGAACAGTTATAGTGGTGAGTTGTGTCTCCAGACAGAAGAACAGTTATAGTGGTGAGTTGTATCTCTAGACAGAGGAACAGTTATAGTGGTGAGCTGTATCTCCAGACAGAGGAACAGTTATAGTGGTGAGCTGTATCTCTAGACAGAGGAACAGTTATAGTGGTGAGTTGTATCTCCAGACAGAAGAACAGTTATAGTGGTGAGCTGTATCTCAGACAGACAAGAGGAACAGTTATAGTGGTGAGTTGTATCTCCAGACAGAGGAACAGTTATAGTGGTGAGTTGTGTCTCCAGACAGAGGAACAGTTATAGTGGTGAGTTGTATCTCCAGACAGAGGAACAGTTATAGTGGTGAGTTGTATCTCCAGACAGAGGAACAGTTATAGTGGTGAGCTGTATGTGAGTCCAGACAGAGGAACAGTTATAGTGGTGAGTTGTATCTCCAGACAGAGGAACAGTTATAGTGGTGAGTTGTATCTCCAGACAGAGGAACAGTTATAGTGGTGAGTTGTATCTCCAGACAGAGGAACAGTTATAGTGGTGAGTTGTATCTCCAGACAGAGGAACAGTTATAGTGGTGAGTTGTATCTCCAGACAGAGGAACAGTTATAGTGGTGAGTTGTATCTCCAGACAGAGGAACAGTTATAGTGGTGAGTTGTATCTCTAGACAGAGGAACAGTTATAGTGGTGAGTTGTATCTCCAGACAGAGGAACAGTTATAGTGGTGAGCTGTATCTCCAGACAGAGGAACAGTTATAGTGGTGAGTTGTATCTCCAGACAGAGGAACAGTTATAGTGGTGAGTTGTATCTCCAGACAGAAGAACAGTTATAGTGGTGAGCTGTATCTCACAGACAGAGGAACAGTTATAGTGGTGAGTTGTATCTCCAGACAGAGGAACAGTTATAGTGGTGAGTCGTGTCTCCAGACAGAGGAACAGTTATAGTGGTGAGTTGTATCTCCAGACAGAGGAACAGTTATAGTGGTGAGTTGTATCTCGTGTATCTCCAGACAGAGGAACAGTTATAGTGGTGAGCTGTGTCTCCAGACAGAGGAACAGTTATAGGGGTGAGTTGAATCTCCAGACAGAGGAACAGTTATAGTGGTGAGTTGTGTCTCCAGACAGAGGAACAGTTATAGTGGTGAGTTGTATCTCCAGACAGAAGAACAGTTATAGTGGTGAGTTGTATTTCCAGACAGAGGAACAGTTATAGTGGTGAGTTGTATCTCCAGACAGAGGAACAGTTATAGTGGTGAGTTGTGTCTCCAGACAGAGGAACAGTTATAGTGGTGAGTTGTATCTCCAGACAGAGGAACAGTTAAAGTGGTGAATTGTATCTCCAGACAGAGGAACAGTTATAGTGGTGAGTTGTATCTCCAGACAGAGGAACAGTTATAGTGGTGAGTTGTATCTCCAGACAGAGGAACAGTTATAGTGGTGAGTTGTATCTCCAGACAGAGGAACAGTTATAGTGGTGAGTTGTATCTCCAGACAGAGGAACAGTTATAGTGGTGAGTTGTGTCTCCAGACAGAAGAACAGTTATAGTGGTGAGTTGTGTCTCCAGACAGAAGAACAGTTATAGTGGTGAGTTGTATCTCCAGACAGAGGAACAGTTATAGTGGTGAGTTGTGTCTCCAGACAGAAGAACAGTTATAGAGGCGAGTTGTGTCTCCAGACAGAAGAACAGTTATAGTGGTGAGTTGTATCTCCAGACAGAGGAACAGTTATAGTGGTGAGTTGTATCTCCAGACAGAGGAACAGTTATAGTGGTGAGTTGTGTCTCCAGACAGAAGAACAGTTATAGTGGTGAGTTGTGTCTCCAGACAGAAGAACAGTTATAGTGGTGAGTTGTATCTCCAGACAGAGGAACAGTTATAGTGGTGAGTTGTGTCTCCAGACAGAAGAACAGTTATAGTGGCTAGTTGTGTCTCCAGACAGAAGAACAGTTATAGTGGTGAGTTGTATCTCCAGACAGAAGAACAGTTATAGTGGTGAGTTGTGTCTCCAGACAGAAGAACAGTTATAGTGGTGAGTTGTATCTCCAGACAGAGGAACAGTTATAGAGGTGAGTTGTATCTCCAGACAGAGGAACAGTTATAGTGGTGAGGTGTATCTCCAGACAGAGGAACAGTTATAGTGGTGAGTTGTATCTCCAGACAGAGAACAGTTATAGTGGTGAGTTGTGTCTCCAGACAGAGGAACAGTTATAGTGGTGAGTTGTATCTCCAGACAGAGGAACAGTTATAGCGGTGAGTTGTGTCTCCAGAAAGAGGAACAGTTATAGTGGTGAGTTGTATCTCCAGACAGAGCAGCAGTTATAGTGGTGAGTTGTATCTCCAGACAGAGGAACAGTTATAGTGGTGAGGTGTATCTCCAGACAGAGGAACAGTTATAGTGGTGAGTTGTATCTCCAGACAGAGCAGCAGTTATAGTGGTGAGTTGTATCTCCAGACAGAGGAACAGTTATAGTGGTGAGTTGTATCTCCAGACAGAGGAACAGTTATAGTGGTGAGTTGTGTCTCCAGACAGAGGAACAGTTATAGTGGTGAGTTGTATCTCCAGACAGAGGAACAGTTATAGTGGTGAGTTGTATCTCCAGACAGAGGAACAGTTATAGTGGTGAGTTGTGTCTCCAGACAGAGGAACAGTTATAGTGGTGAGTTGTATCTCCAGACAGAGGAACAGTTATAGTGGTGAGGTGTATCTCCAGACAGAGGAACAGTTATAGTGGTGAGTTGTATCTCCAGACAGAGCAGCAGTTATAGTGGTGAGTTGTATCTCCAGACAGAGGAACAGTTATAGTGGTGAGTTGTATCTCCAGACAGAGGAACAGTTATAGTGGTGAGTTGTATCTCCAGACAGAGGAACAGTTATAGTGGTGAGTTGTGTCTCCAGACAGAGGAACAGTTATAGTGGTGAGTTGTATCTCCAGACAGAGGAACAGTTATAGTGGTGAGGTGTATCTCCAGACAGAGGAACAGTTATAGTGGTGAGTTGTATCTCCAGACAGAGCAGCAGTTATAGTGGTGAGTTGTATCTCCAGACAGAGGAACAGTTATAGTGGTGAGTTGTATCTCCAGACAGAGGAACAGTTATAGTGGTGAGTTGTATCTCCAGACAGAGGAACAGTTATAGTAGTGAGTTGTATCTCCAGACAGAGGACAGTTATAGTGGTGAGTTGTGTCTCCAGACAGAGGCACAGTTATAGTGGTGAGGTGTATCTCCAGACAGAGGAACAGTTATAGTGGTGAGTTGTATCTCCAGACAGAGGAACAGTTATAGTGGTGAGTTGTATCTCCAGACAGAAGAACAGTTATAGTGGTGAGTTGTATCTCCAGACAGAGGAACAGTTATAGTGGTGAGTTGTATCTCCAGACAGAGGAACAGTTATAGTGATGAGTTGTATCTCCAGACAGAGGAACAGTTATAGTGGTGAGTTGTATCTCCAGACAGAGGAACAGTTATAGTGATGAGTTGTATCTCCAGACAGAGGAACAGTTATAGTGGTGAGTTGTATCTCCAGACAGAGGAACAGTTATAGTGGTGAGTTGTATCTCCAGACAG
>NW_028165001.1:17500-48575 GCF_964263955.1 Coregonus lavaretus
AGCCTCTCCACAACACCATTATAGAACAGCCTCTCCACAACACCATTATAGAACAGCCTCCCAGCAACGCCATTATAGAACAGCCTCTCCACAACACCATTATAGAACAGCCTCCCTGCAACACCATTATAGATCAGCCTCTCCACAACACCATTATAGAACAGCCTCTCCACAACGCCATTATAGAACAGCCTCTCCACAACACCATTATAGAACAGCCTCTCCACAAAACCATTATAGAACAGCCTCTTCACAACACCATTATAGAACAGCCTCTCCACAACACCATTATAGAACAGCCTCCCTGCAACACCATTATAGAACAGCCTCTCTACAACACCATTATAGAACATCCTCTCCACAACACCATTATAGAACAGCCTCTCCACAACACCATTATAGAACAGCCTCTCCACAACACCATTATAGAACAGCCTCTCCGCAACACCATTATAGAACAGCCTCTCCACAACACCATTATAGAACAGCCTCTCCACAACACCATTATAGAACAGCCTCTCCACAACACCATTATAGAACAGCCTCTCCACAACACCATTATAGAACAGCCTCTCCACAACACCATTATAGAACAGCCTCTCCACAACACAATTATAGAACAGCCTCTCCACAACACCAATATATAGAACAGCCTCTCCGCAACACCATTATAGAACAGCCTCTCCACAACGCCATTATAGAACAGCCTCTCCACAACACCATTATAGAACAGCCTCTCCACAACACCATTATAGAACAGCCTCCCAGCAACACCATTATAGAACAGCCTCTCAACAACACCATTACAGAACAGCCTCTCCACAACACCATTATAGAACAGCCTCTCCACAACACCATTATAGAACAGCCTCCCAGCAACACCATTATAGAACAGCCTCTCCACAACACCATTATAGAACAGCCTCTCAACAACGCCATTATAGAACAGCCTCTCCACAACACCATTGTAGAACAGCCTCTCCACAACACCATTATAGAACAGCCTCCCAGCAACACCATTATAGAACAGCCTCCCAGCAACACCATTATAGAACAGCCTCTCCACAACACCATTATAGAACAGCCTCTCCGCAACGCCATTATAGAACACCCTCCCAGCAACACCATTATAGATCAGCCTCTCCACAACGCCATTATAGAACAGCCTCTCCACAACACCATTATAGAACAGCCTCTCCACAACACCATTATAGAACAGCCTCTCCACAACACCATTATAGAACAGCCTCTCCACAACACCATTATAGAACAGCCTCTCCACAACACCATTATAGAACAGCCTCTCAACAACACCATTATAGAACAGCCTCTCCACAACACCATTACAGAACAGCCTCTCCACAACACCATTATAGAACAGCCTCTCCACAACGCCATTATAGAACAGCCTCTCCACAACACCATTATAGAACAGCCTCTCAACAACACCATTATAGAACAGCCTCTCCACAACACCATTATAGAACAGCCTCTCCACAACACCATTATAGAACAGCCTCTCAACAACGCCATTATAGAACAGCCTCCCCACAACACCATTATAGAACAGCCTCTCCACAACACCATTATAGAACAGCCTCTCCACAACGCCATTATAGAACAGCCTCTCCACAACA
Organism: Coregonus lavaretus; assembly: GCF_964263955.1. Classification (NCBI taxonomy): domain Eukaryota; kingdom Metazoa; phylum Chordata; class Actinopteri; order Salmoniformes; family Salmonidae; genus Coregonus; species Coregonus lavaretus. Next base: position 19,138 of record NW_028165001.1, read on the forward strand.
CCATTATAGAACAGCCTCCCAGCAACGCCATTATAGAACAACCTCTCCACAACACCATTATAGAACAGCCTCTCCACAACACCATTATAGAACAGCCTCTCCACAACACCATTATAGAACAGCCTCCCAGCAACGCCATTATAGAACAGCCTCTCCACAACACCATTATAGAACAGCCTCCCTGCAACACCATTATAGATCAGCCTCTCCACAACACCATTATAGAACAGCCTCTCCACAACGCCATTATAGAACAGCCTCTCCACAACACCATTATAGAACAGCCTCTCCACAAAACCATTATAGAACAGCCTCTTCACAACACCATTATAGAACAGCCTCTCCACAACACCATTATAGAACAGCCTCCCTGCAACACCATTATAGAACAGCCTCTCTACAACACCATTATAGAACATCCTCTCCACAACACCATTATAGAACAGCCTCTCCACAACACCATTATAGAACAGCCTCTCCACAACACCATTATAGAACAGCCTCTCCGCAACACCATTATAGAACAGCCTCTCCACAACGCCTTTATAGAACAGCCTCTCCACAACGCCATTATAGAACAGCCTCTCCACAACACCATTATAGAACAGCCTCCCAGCAACACCATTATAGAACAGCCTCTCCACAACACCATTATAGAACAGCCTCTCAACAACGCCAATATAGAACAGCCTCTCCACAACACCATTATAGAACAGCCTCTCCACAACTCCATTATAGAACAGCCTCCCAGCAACACCATTATAGAACAGCCTCTCCACAACGCCATTATAGAACAGCCTCTCTATAACACCATTATAGAACAGCCTATCCACAACACCATTATAGAACAGCCTCTCCACAACACCATTGTAGAACAGCCTCTCAACAACACCATTATAGAACAGCCTCTCCACAACACCATTATAGAACAGCCTCTCCACAACGCCATTATAGAACAGCCTCCCAGCAACACCATTATAGAACAGCCTCTCCACAACACCATTATAGAACAGCCTCCCAGCAACACCATTATAGAACAGCCTCCCAGCAACACCATTATGTTAGACAGGGGGCTGTGTGTTCAGCCCTGGTCGGCCCCTCTGAATGATCTATAATGTACCAGTGATATAATGTACCAGTGATATAATGTACCGGTAGGGTATTCCTTGGATCAAAGACAGTAATATAATGTTCCGGTAGGGTATTCCTTGGATCAAAGACAGTAATATAATGTACCAGTAGGGTATTCCTTGGATCAAAGACAGTAATATAATGTTCCGGTAGGGTATTCCTTGGATCAAAGACAGTAATATAATGTACCGGTTATATCCTGTTTGAGATCCTACTTCACAATCTGTGTCTATATCCTGTTTGAGATCCTACTTCACATTCTGTGTCTATATCCTGTTTGATATCCTACTTCACATTCTGTGTCTATATCCTGTTTGATATCCTACTTCACATTCCATGTCTATATCCTGTTTGAGATCCTACTTCACATTCCATGTCTATATCCTGTTTGAGATCCTACTTCACAATCTGTGTCTATATCCTGTTTGATATCTTACTTCACATTCTGTGTCTATATCCTGTTTGATGTCCTACTTCACATTCTGTCTATAACCTGTTTGATATTTATGTTTGAATTGTGGCTTGGGGGAAGAAGAAAAAAACAAATGTGTCCCAAATGACACCATAATCCCTATATAGTGCACTACTTTGGACCAGAGCCCTGTGGTCAAAGGCAGAGAACAGGGTGTCGTTTGGAAGGCATCCTCAGTCATTCACACGTGGCAGTACTCTCCATGTCTTCTGGGTCTGAGGGATTTCTCTACTCCTATCTCTCCTCCCCAGTTATGTTAATCCAACTGCACATCAAAAGCCATTTGCCAACATCAGGCGCAGGGCTGCCTTGTAAATACATGTTATAGTATGCAAGCAACCATGATGAGCGGACGAGTCCCCGTTGTATCTTAACCCCGTTGCACGGCACGCTCTGATGTGAAGACTTAATCAACACGCAAACTTGTTTACTTGCAGTATGAGCAAGAAAAAACATTTGGTTTGTTGGTTTCTTTAATCCGTTTTTCTGTGTGTGTGTGTTTCTATTTTACGGTGGGACTGAGACAGAAGTGCAGGAAAACATTGCTAACCTGTATGATTGAAATTAAACACTAACTAGTTCCAATACAACTGACTGTCCTCGTTATTTCAGGCTGTTTGATACATGGTGTAATTCTTCATGTTATTTCAGGCTGTTTGATACATGGTGTAATTCATCATGTTATTTCAGGCTGTTTGATACATGGTGTAGTTTTTCATGTTATTTCAGGCTGTTTGATACATGGTGTAATTCTTCATGTTATTTCAGGCTGTTTGATACATGGTGTAGTTTTTCATGTTATTTCAGGCTGTTTGATACATGGTGTAATTCTTCATGTTATTTCAGGCTGTTTGATACATGGTGTAATTCTTCATGTTATTTCAAGCTGTTTGATACATGGTGTAATTCTTCATGTTATTTCAGGCTGTTTGATACATGGTGTAATTCATCATGTTATTTCAGGCTGTTTGATACATGGTGTAGTTTTTCATGTTATTTCAGGCTGTTTGATACATGGTGTAATTCTTCATGTTATTTCAGGCTGTTTGATACATGGTGTAGTTTTTCATGTTATTTCAGGCTGTTTGATACATGGTGTAATTCTTCATGTTATTTCAGGCTGTTTGATACATGGTGTAATTCTTCATGTTATTTCAAGCTGTGTGATACATGGTGTAATTCTTCATGTTATTTCAGGCTGTTTGATACATGGTGTAGTTTTTCATGTTATTTCAGGCTGTTTGATACATGGTGTAATTCTTCATGTTATTTCAGGCTGTTTGATACATGGTGTAATTCTTCATGTTATTTCAAGCTGTTTGATACATGGTGTAATTCTTCATGTTATTTCAGGCTGTTTGATACATGGTGTAATTCATCATGTTATTTCAGGCTGTTTGATACATGGTGTAGTTTTTCATGTTATTTCAGGCTGTTTGATACATGGTGTAATTCTTCATGTTATTTCAGGCTGTTTGATACATGGTGTAGTTTTTCATGTTATTTCAGGCTGTTTGATACATGGTGTAATTCTTCATGTTATTTCAGGCTGTTTGATACATGGTGTAATTCTTCATGTTATTTCAAGCTGTTTGATACATGGTGTAATTCTTCATGTTATTTCAGGCTGTTTGATACATGGTGTAATTCTTCATGTTATTTCAGTCTGTTTAATACATGGTGTAATTCTTTATGTTATTTTGCGCTGTTTGACACCTGGTGTAATTCATCATGTTATTTCACGCTGTTTGATACATGGTGTAATTCTTCATGTTATTTCAGGCTGTTTGACACATGGTGTACTTTTTCATATTATTTCAGGCTGTGTGATATATGGTGTAATTCATCATGTTATTTCAGGCTGTTTGATACATGGTGTAGTTTTTCATGTTATTTCAGGCTGTTTGATACATGGTGTAATTCTTCATGTTATTTCAGGCTGTTTGATACATGGTGTAGTTTTTCATGTTATTTCAGGCTGTTTGATACATGGTGTAATTCTTCATGTTATTTCAGTCTGTTTAATACATGGTGTAATTCTTTATGTTATTTTGCGCTGTTTGACACCTGGTGTAATTCATCATGTTATTTCACGCTGTTTGATACATGGTGTAATTCTTCATGTTATTTCAGGCTGTTTGACACATGGTGTAATTTTCATATTATTTCAGGCTGTGTGATATATGGTGTAATTCTTCATGTTATTTCAGGCTGTTTGATACATGGTGCAATTCTTCATGTTATTTCAGGCTGTTTGATACATGGTGTAATTCATCATGTTATTTCAGGCTGTTTGATACATGGTGTAGTTTTTCATGTTATTTCAGGCTGTTTGATACATGGTGTAATTCTTAATGTTATTTCAGGCTGTTTGATACATGGTGTAGTTTTTCATGTTATTTCAGGCTGTTTGATACATGGTGTAATTCTTCATGTTATTTCAGGCTGTTTGATACATGGTGTAATTCTTCATGTTATTTCAAGCTGTGTGATACATGGTGTAATTCTTCATGTTATTTCAGGCTGTTTGATACATGGTGTAGTTTTTCATGTTATTTCAGGCTGTTTGATACATGGTGTAATTCTTCATGTTATTTCAGGCTGTTTGATACATGGTGTAATTCTTCATGTTATTTCAAGATGTTTGATACATGGTGTAATTCTTCATGTTATTTCAGGCTGTTTGATACATGGTGTAATTCATCATGTTATTTCAGGCTGTTTGATACATGGTGTAGTTTTTCATGTTATTTCAGGCTGTTTGATACATGGTGTAATTCATAATGGTATTTACCTCAGGCTGTTTGATACATGGTGTAATTCTTCATGTTATTTCACGCTGTTTGATACATGGTGTAATTCTTCATGTTATTTCAGGCTGTTTGATACATGGTGTAATTCTTCATGTTATTTCAGGCTGTTTAATACATGGTATAATTCTTCATGTTATTTATCTCAGGTTGTTTAATATAAGATGTAATTATTCATGTTATCTCAGGCTGTGTGATACATGGTGTACTTCATAATGATATTTACCTCAGGCTGTTTGATACATGGTGTAACTCTTCATGGTATTTCAGGCTGTTTGATACATGGTGTAATTCTTCATGTTATTTCAGGCTGTTTAATACATGGTGTAATTCTTCATGTTATTTCAGGCTGTTTGATACATGGTGTAACTCTTCATGTTATTTCACGCTGTTTGATATATGGTGTAATTCTTCATGTTATTTCAGGCTGTTTGATACATGGTGTAATTCTTCATGTTATTTCAGGCTGTGTGATACATGGTGTAATTCTTCATGTTATTTCAGGCTGTTTAATACAAGGTGTAATTCTTCATGTTATTTCAGGCTGTTTGATACATGGTGTAATTCTTCATGTTATTTCAGTCTGTTTAATACATGGTGTAATTCTTTATGTTATTTTGCGCTGTTTGACACATGGTGTAATTCTTCATGTTATTTCACGCTGTTTGATACATGGTGTAATTCTTCATGTTATTTCAAGCTGTTTGATACATGGTGTAATTCTTCATGTTATTTCAAGCTGTTTGATACATGGTGTAATTCTTCATGTTATTTCAGGCTGTTTGATACATGGTGTAATTCATCATGTTATTTCAGGCTGTTTGATACATGGTGTAATTCTTTATGTTATTTTGCGCTGTTTGACACATGGTGTAATTCATCATGTTATTTCAAGCTGTTTGATACATGGTGTAATTCTTCATGTTATTTCAAGCTGTTTGATACATGGTGTAATTCTTCATGTTATTTCAAGCTGTTTGATACATGGTGTAATTCTTCATGTTATTTCAGGCTGTTTGATACATGGTGTAATTCATCATGTTATTTCAGGCTGTTTGATACATGGTGTAGTTTTTCATGTTATTTCAGGCTGTTTGATACATGGTGTAATTCTTCATGTTATTTCAGGCTGTTTGATACATGGTGTAGTTTTTCATGTTATTTCAGGCTGTTTGATACATGGTGTAATTCTTCATGTTATTTCAGGCTGTTTGATACATGGTGTAATTCTTCATGTTATTTCAAGCTGTTTGATACATGGTGTAATTCTTCATGTTATTTCAGGCTGTTTGATACATGGTGTAATTCTTCATGTTATTTCAGGCTGTTTGATACATGGTGTAATTCTTCATGTTATTTCAGGCTGTTTGATACATGGTGTAATTCTTCATGTTATTTCAGTCTGTTTAATACATGGTGTAATTCTTTATGTTATTTTGCGCTGTTTGACACCTGGTGTAATTCATCATGTTATTTCACGCTGTTTGATACATGGTGTAATTCTTCATGTTATTTCAGGCTGTTTGACACATGGTGTAATTTTTCATATTATTTCAGGCTGTGTGATATATGGTGTAATTCATCATGTTATTTCAGGCTGTTTGATACATGGTGTAGTTTTTCATGTTATTTCAGGCTGTTTGATACATGGTGTAATTCTTCATGTTATTTCAGGCTGTTTGATACATGGTGTAGTTTTTCATGTTATTTCAGGCTGTTTGATACATGGTGTAATTCTTCATGTTATTTCAGTCTGTTTAATACATGGTGTAATTCTTTATGTTATTTTGCGCTGTTTGACACCTGGTGTAATTCATCATGTTATTTCACGCTGTTTGATACATGGTGTAATTCTTCATGTTATTTCAGGCTGTTTGACACATGGTGTAATTTTCATATTATTTCAGGCTGTGTGATATATGGTGTAATTCTTCATGTTATTTCAGGCTGTTTGATACATGGTGCAATTCTTCATGTTATTTCAGGCTGTTTGATACATGGTGTAATTCATCATGTTATTTCAGGCTGTTTGATACATGGTGTAGTTTTTCATGTTATTTCAGGCTGTTTGATACATGGTGTAATTCTTCATGTTATTTCAGGCTGTTTGATACATGGTGTAGTTTTTCATGTTATTTCAGGCTGTTTGATACATGGTGTAATTCTTCATGTTATTTCAGGCTGTTTGATACATGGTGTAATTCTTCATGTTATTTCAAGCTGTGTGATACATGGTGTAATTCTTCATGTTATTTCAGGCTGTTTGATACATGGTGTAGTTTTTCATGTTATTTCAGGCTGTTTGATACATGGTGTAATTCTTCATGTTATTTCAGGCTGTTTGATACATGGTGTAATTCTTCATGTTATTTCAAGATGTTTGATACATGGTGTAATTCTTCATGTTATTTCAGGCTGTTTGATACATGGTGTAATTCATCATGTTATTTCAGGCTGTTTGATACATGGTGTAGTTTTTCATGTTATTTCAGGCTGTTTGATACATGGTGTAATTCATAATGGTATTTACCTCAGGCTGTTTGATACATGGTGTAATTCTTCATGTTATTTCACGCTGTTTGATACATGGTGTAATTCTTCATGTTATTTCAGGCTGTTTGATACATGGTGTAATTCTTCATGTTATTTCAGGCTGTTTAATACATGGTATAATTCTTCATGTTATTTATCTCAGGTTGTTTAATATAAGATGTAATTATTCATGTTATTTCAGGCTGTGTGATACATGGTGTACTTCATAATGATATTTACCTCAGGCTGTTTGATACATGGTGTAACTCGTCATGGTATTTCAGGCTGTTTGATACATGGTGTAATTCTTCATGTTATTTCAGGCTGTTTAATACATGGTGTAATTCTTCATGTTATTTCAGGCTGTTTGATACATGGTGTAACTCTTCATGTTATTTCACGCTGTTTGATATATGGTGTAATTCTTCATGTTATTTCAGGCTGTTTGATACATGGTGTAATTCTTCATGTTATTTCAGGCTGTGTGATACATGGTGTAATTCTTCATGTTATTTCAGGCTGTTTAATACAAGGTGTAATTCTTCATGTTATTTCAGGCTGTTTGATACATGGTGTAATTCTTCATGTTATTTCAGTCTGTTTAATACATGGTGTAATTCTTTATGTTATTTTGCGCTGTTTGACACATGGTGTAATTCTTCATGTTATTTCACGCTGTTTGATACATGGTGTAATTCTTCATGTTATTTCAAGCTGTTTGATACATGGTGTAATTCTTCATGTTATTTCAGGCTGTTTGATACATGGTGTAATTCATCATGTTATTTCAGGCTGTTTGATACATGGTGTAATTCTTTATGTTATTTTGCGCTGTTTGACACATGGTGTAATTCATCATGTTATTTCAAGCTGTTTGATACATGGTGTAATTCTTCATGTTATTTCAAGCTGTTTGATACATGGTGTAATTCTTCATGTTATTTCAAGCTGTTTGATACATGGTGTAATTCTTCATGTTATTTCAGGCTGTTTGATACATGGTGTAATTCATCATGTTATTTCAGGCTGTTTGATACATGGTGTAGTTTTTCATGTTATTTCAGGCTGTTTGATACATGGTGTAATTCTTCATGTTATTTCAGGCTGTTTGATACATGGTGTAGTTTTTCATGTTATTTCAGGCTGTTTGATACATGGTGTAATTCTTCATGTTATTTCAGGCTGTTTGATACATGGTGTAATTCTTCATGTTATTTCAAGCTGTTTGATACATGGTGTAATTCTTCATGTTATTTCAGGCTGTTTGATACATGGTGTAATTCTTCATGTTATTTCAGGCTGTTTGATACATGGTGTAATTCTTCATGTTATTTCAGGCTGTTTGATACATGGTGTAATTCTTCATGTTATTTCAGTCTGTTTAATACATGGTGTAATTCTTTATGTTATTTTGCGCTGTTTGACACCTGGTGTAATTCATCATGTTATTTCACGCTGTTTGATACATGGTGTAATTCTTCATGTTATTTCAGGCTGTTTGACACATGGTGTAATTTTTCATATTATTTCAGGCTGTGTGATATATAGTGTAATTCTTCATGTTATTTCACGCTGTTTGATACATGGTGTAATTCTTCATGTTATTTCAGGCTGGTTGATACATGGTGTAATTCTTCATGTTATTTTAGTCTGTTTGATACATGGTGTAATTCTTCATGTTATGTCAGGCTGTGTGATACATGGTGTAATTCTTCATGTTATCTCAGGCTGTTTGATACATGGTGTAATTCTTCATGTTATTTCAGGCTGGTTGATACATGGTGTAATTCTTCATGTTATTTTAGTCTGTTTGATACATGGTGTAATTCTTCATGTTATGTCAGGCTGTTTGATACATGGTGTAACTCTTCATGTTATTTCACGCTGTTTGATACATGGTGTAATTCTTCATGTTATTTCAGGCTGTTTGACACATGGTGTAATTTTCATATTATTTCAGGCTGTGTGATATATGGTGTAATTCTTCATGTTATTTCAGGCTGTTTGATACATGGTGCAATTCTTCATGTTATTTCAGGCTGTTTGATACATGGTGTAATTCATCATGTTATTTCAGGCTGTTTGATACATGGTGTAGTTTTTCATGTTATTTCAGGCTGTTTGATACATGGTGTAATTCTTCATGTTATTTCAGGCTGTTTGATACATGGTGTAGTTTTTCATGTTATTTCAGGCTGTTTGATACATGGTGTAATTCTTCATGTTATTTCAGGCTGTTTGATACATGGTGTAATTCTTCATGTTATTTCAAGCTGTGTGATACATGGTGTAATTCTTCATGTTATTTCAGGCTGTTTGATACATGGTGTAGTTTTTCATGTTATTTCAGGCTGTTTGATACATGGTGTAATTCTTCATGTTATTTCAGGCTGTTTGATACATGGTGTAATTCTTCATGTTATTTCAAGATGTTTGATACATGGTGTAATTCTTCATGTTATTTCAGGCTGTTTGATACATGGTGTAATTCATCATGTTATTTCAGGCTGTTTGATACATGGTGTAGTTTTTCATGTTATTTCAGGCTGTTTGATACATGGTGTAATTCTTCATGTTATTTCAGGCTGTTTGATACATGGTGTAGTTTTTCATGTTATTTCAGGCTGTTTGATACATGGTGTAATTCTTCATGTTATTTCAGGCTGTTTGATACATGGTGTAATTCTTCATGTTATTTCAAGCTGTTTGATACATGGTGTAATTCTTCATGTTATTTCAGGCTGTTTGATACATGGTGTAATTCTTCATGTTATTTCAGGCTGTTTGATACATGGTGTAATTCTTCATGTTATTTCAGGCTGTTTGATACATGGTGTAATTCTTCATGTTATTTCAGTCTGTTTAATACATGGTGTAATTCTTTATGTTATTTTGCGCTGTTTGACACCTGGTGTAATTCATCATGTTATTTCACGCTGTTTGATACATGGTGTAATTCTTCATGTTATTTCAGGCTGTTTGACACATGGTGTAATTTTTCATATTATTTCAGGCTGTGTGATATATGGTGTAATTCTTCATGTTATTTCAGGCTGTTTGATACATGGTGTAATTCTTCATGTTATTTCAGGCAGTGTGATACATGGTGTAATTATTCATGTTATTTCAGGCTGTTTAATACATGGTGTAATTCTTCATGTTATTTCAGGCTGTTTGATACATGGTGTAACTCTTCATGTTATTTCACGCTGTTTGATACATGGTGTAATTCTTCATGTTATTTATCTCAGGCTTTTTAATATATGATGTAATTATTCATGTTATTTCAGGCTGTGTGATACATGGTGTAATTCTTCATGTTATTTCAGGCTGTTTGATACATGGTGTAAATCTTCATGTTATTTACCTCAGGCTTTTTAATATATGATGTAATTATTCATGTTATTTCAGGCTGTTTGATACATGGTGTAATTCTTCATGTTATTTCAGGCTGTTTAATACATGGTGTAATTCTTCATGTTATTTCAGGCTGTTTGATACATGGTGTAATTCTTCATGTTATTTCAGGCTTTGTGATACATGGTGTAATTCTTCATGTTATTTCAGGCTGTTTGATACATGGTGTAACTCTTCATGTTATTTCACGCTGTTTGATACATGGTGTAATTCTTCATGTTATTTCACGCTGTTTGACACATGGTGTAATTCATCATGTTATTTCAGGCTGTGTGATACATGGTGTAATTCTTCATGTTATTTCAGGCTGTGTGATACATGGTGTAATTCTTCATGTTATTTCAGGCTGTTTGATACATGGTGTAACTCTTCATGTTATTTCAGGCTGTTTGATACATGGTGTAATTCTTCATGTTATTTCAGGCTGTTTGATACATGGTGTAATTCTTCATGTTATTTCAGGCTGTGTGATACATGGTGTAATTCTTCATGTTATTTCAGGCTGTTTGATACATGGTGTAATTCATAATGGTATTTACCTCAGGCTGTGTGATACATGGTGTAATTCTTCATGTTATTTCAGGCTGTTTGATACATGGTGTAATTCTTCATGTTATTTATCCCAGGTTGTTTAATATATGATGTAATTATTCATGTTATCTCAGGCTGTTTGATACATAGTGTAACTCTTCATGGTATTTCAGGCTGTTTGATACATGGTGTAATTCTTCATGTTATTTCACGCTGTTTGATACATGGTGTAATTCTTCATGTTATTTCAGGCTGTTTAATACATGGTATAATTCTTCATGTTATTTATCTCAGGTTGTTTAATATAAGATGTAATTATTCATGTTATTTCAGGCTGTGTGATACATGGTGTACTTCATAATGATATTTACCTCAGGCTGTTTGATACATGGTGTAACTCTTCATGGTATTTCAGGCTGTTTGATACATGGTGTAATTCTTCATGTTATTTCAGGCTGTTTAATACATGGTGTAATTCTTCATGTTATTTCAGGCTGTTTGATACATGGTGTAACTCTTCATGTTATTTCACGCTGTTTGATATATGGTGTAATTCTTCATGTTATTTCAGGCTGTTTGATACATGGTGTAATTCTTCATGTTATTTCAGGCTGTGTGATACATGGTGTAATTCTTCATGTTATTTCAGGCTGTTTAATACAAGGTGTAATTCTTCATGTTATTTCAGGCTGTTTGATACATGGTGTAATTCTTCATGTTATTTCAGTCTGTTTAATACATGGTGTAATTCTTTATGTTATTTTGCGCTGTTTGACACATGGTGTAATTCATCATGTTATTTCACGCTGTTTGATACATGGTGTAATTCTTCATGTTATTTCAAGCTGTTTGATACATGGTGTAATTCTTCATGTTATTTCAGGCTGTTTGATACATGGTGTAATTCATCATGTTATTTCAGGCTGTTTGATACATGGTGTAATTCTTTATGTTATTTTGCGCTGTTTGACACATGGTGTAATTCATCATGTTATTTCAAGCTGTTTGATACATGGTGTAATTCTTCATGTTATTTCAAGCTGTTTGATACATGGTGTAATTCTTCATGTTATTTCAAGCTGTTTGATACATGGTGTAATTCTTCATGTTATTTCAGGCTGTTTGATACATGGTGTAATTCATCATGTTATTTCAGGCTGTTTGATACATGGTGTAGTTTTTCATGTTATTTCAGGCTGTTTGATACATGGTGTAATTCTTCATGTTATTTCAGGCTGTTTGATACATGGTGTAGTTTTTCATGTTATTTCAGGCTGTTTGATACATGGTGTAATTCTTCATGTTATTTCAGGCTGTTTGATACATGGTGTAATTCTTCATGTTATTTCAAGCTGTTTGATACATGGTGTAATTCTTCATGTTATTTCAGGCTGTTTGATACATGGTGTAATTCTTCATGTTATTTCAGGCTGTTTGATACATGGTGTAATTCTTCATGTTATTTCAGGCTGTTTGATACATGGTGTAATTCTTCATGTTATTTCAGTCTGTTTAATACATGGTGTAATTCTTTATGTTATTTTGCGCTGTTTGACACCTGGTGTAATTCATCATGTTATTTCACGCTGTTTGATACATGGTGTAATTCTTCATGTTATTTCAGGCTGTTTGACACATGGTGTAATTTTTCATATTATTTCAGGCTGTGTGATATATAGTGTAATTCTTCATGTTATTTCAGGCTGTTTGATACATGGTGCAATTCTTCATGTTATTTCAGGCTGGTTGATACATGGTGTAATTCTTCATGTTATTTTAGTCTGTTTGATACATGGTGTAATTCTTCATGTTATGTCAGGCTGTGTGATACATGGTGTAATTCTTCATGTTATCTCAGGCTGTTTGATACATGGTGTAATTCTTCATGTTATTTCTTGCTGTTTGATACATGGTGTAATTCTTCATGTTATTTCAGGCTGTTTGATACATGGTGTAATTCTTCATGTTATTTCAGGCAGTGTGATACATGGTGTAATTATTCATGTTATTTCAGGCTGTTTAATACATGGTGTAATTCTTCATGTTATTTCAGGCTGTTTGATACATGGTGTAACTCTTCATGTTATTTCACGCTGTTTGATACATGGTGTAATTCTTCATGTTATTTCAGGCTGTTTGACACATGGTGTAATTTTCATATTATTTCAGGCTGTGTGATATATGGTGTAATTCTTCATGTTATTTCAGGCTGTTTGATACATGGTGCAATTCTTCATGTTATTTCAGGCTGTTTGATACATGGTGTAATTCATCATGTTATTTCAGGCTGTTTGATACATGGTGTAGTTTTTCATGTTATTTCAGGCTGTTTGATACATGGTGTAATTCTTCATGTTATTTCAGGCTGTTTGATACATGGTGTAGTTTTTCATGTTATTTCAGGCTGTTTGATACATGGTGTAATTCTTCATGTTATTTCAGGCTGTTTGATACATGGTGTAATTCTTCATGTTATTTCAAGCTGTGTGATACATGGTGTAATTCTTCATGTTATTTCAGGCTGTTTGATACATGGTGTAGTTTTTCATGTTATTTCAGGCTGTTTGATACATGGTGTAATTCTTCATGTTATTTCAGGCTGTTTGATACATGGTGTAATTCTTCATGTTATTTCAAGATGTTTGATACATGGTGTAATTCTTCATGTTATTTCAGGCTGTTTGATACATGGTGTAATTCATCATGTTATTTCAGGCTGTTTGATACATGGTGTAGTTTTTCATGTTATTTCAGGCTGTTTGATACATGGTGTAATTCTTCATGTTATTTCAGGCTGTTTGATACATGGTGTAGTTTTTCATGTTATTTCAGGCTGTTTGATACATGGTGTAATTCTTCATGTTATTTCAGGCTGTTTGATACATGGTGTAATTCTTCATGTTATTTCAAGCTGTTTGATACATGGTGTAATTCTTCATGTTATTTCAGGCTGTTTGATACATGGTGTAATTCTTCATGTTATTTCAGGCTGTTTGATACATGGTGTAATTCTTCATGTTATTTCAGGCTGTTTGATACATGGTGTAATTCTTCATGTTATTTCAGTCTGTTTAATACATGGTGTAATTCTTTATGTTATTTTGCGCTGTTTGACACCTGGTGTAATTCATCATGTTATTTCACGCTGTTTGATACATGGTGTAATTCTTCATGTTATTTCAGGCTGTTTGACACATGGTGTAATTTTTCATATTATTTCAGGCTGTGTGATATATGGTGTAATTCTTCATGTTATTTCAGGCTGTTTGATACATGGTGTAATTCTTCATGTTATTTCAGGCAGTGTGATACATGGTGTAATTATTCATGTTATTTCAGGCTGTTTAATACATGGTGTAATTCTTCATGTTATTTCAGGCTGTTTGATACATGGTGTAACTCTTCATGTTATTTCACGCTGTTTGATACATGGTGTAATTCTTCATGTTATTTATCTCAGGCTTTTTAATATATGATGTAATTATTCATGTTATTTCAGGCTGTGTGATACATGGTGTAATTCTTCATGTTATTTCAGGCTGTTTGATACATGGTGTAAATCTTCATGTTATTTACCTCAGGCTTTTTAATATATGATGTAATTATTCATGTTATTTCAGGCTGTTTGATACATGGTGTAATTCTTCATGTTATTTCAGGCTGTTTAATACATGGTGTAATTCTTCATGTTATTTCAGGCTGTTTGATACATGGTGTAATTCTTCATGTTATTTCAGGCTTTGTGATACATGGTGTAATTCTTCATGTTATTTCAGGCTGTTTGATACATGGTGTAACTCTTCATGTTATTTCACGCTGTTTGATACATGGTGTAATTCTTCATGTTATTTCACGCTGTTTGACACATGGTGTAATTCATCATGTTATTTCAGGCTGTGTGATACATGGTGTAATTCTTCATGTTATTTCAGGCTGTGTGATACATGGTGTAATTCTTCATGTTATTTCAGGCTGTTTGATACATGGTGTAACTCTTCATGTTATTTCAGGCTGTTTGATACATGGTGTAATTCTTCATGTTATTTCAGGCTGTTTGATACATGGTGTAATTCTTCATGTTATTTCAGGCTGTGTGATACATGGTGTAATTCTTCATGTTATTTCAGGCTGTTTGATACATGGTGTAATTCATAATGGTATTTACCTCAGGCTGTGTGATACATGGTGTAATTCTTCATGTTATTTCAGGCTGTTTGATACATGGTGTAATTCTTCATGTTATTTATCCCAGGTTGTTTAATATATGATGTAATTATTCATGTTATCTCAGGCTGTTTGATACATAGTGTAACTCTTCATGGTATTTCAGGCTGTTTGATACATGGTGTAATTCTTCATGTTATTTCACGCTGTTTGATACATGGTGTAATTCTTCATGTTATTTCAGGCTGTTTAATACATGGTATAATTCTTCATGTTATTTATCTCAGGTTGTTTAATATAAGATGTAATTATTCATGTTATTTCAGGCTGTGTGATACATGGTGTACTTCATAATGATATTTACCTCAGGCTGTTTGATACATGGTGTAACTCTTCATGGTATTTCAGGCTGTTTGATACATGGTGTAATTCTTCATGTTATTTCAGGCTGTTTAATACATGGTGTAATTCTTCATGTTATTTCAGGCTGTTTGATACATGGTGTAACTCTTCATGTTATTTCACGCTGTTTGATATATGGTGTAATTCTTCATGTTATTTCAGGCTGTTTGATACATGGTGTAATTCTTCATGTTATTTCAGGCTGTGTGATACATGGTGTAATTCTTCATGTTATTTCAGGCTGTTTAATACAAGGTGTAATTCTTCATGTTATTTCAGGCTGTTTGATACATGGTGTAATTCTTCATGTTATTTCAGTCTGTTTAATACATGGTGTAATTCTTTATGTTATTTTGCGCTGTTTGACACATGGTGTAATTCATCATGTTATTTCACGCTGTTTGATACATGGTGTAATTCTTCATGTTATTTCAAGCTGTTTGATACATGGTGTAATTCTTCATGTTATTTCAGGCTGTTTGATACATGGTGTAATTCATCATGTTATTTCAGGCTGTTTGATACATGGTGTAATTCTTTATGTTATTTTGCGCTGTTTGACACATGGTGTAATTCATCATGTTATTTCAAGCTGTTTGATACATGGTGTAATTCTTCATGTTATTTCAAGCTGTTTGATACATGGTGTAATTCTTCATGTTATTTCAAGCTGTTTGATACATGGTGTAATTCTTCATGTTATTTCAGGCTGTTTGATACATGGTGTAATTCATCATGTTATTTCAGGCTGTTTGATACATGGTGTAGTTTTTCATGTTATTTCAGGCTGTTTGATACATGGTGTAATTCTTCATGTTATTTCAGGCTGTTTGATACATGGTGTAGTTTTTCATGTTATTTCAGGCTGTTTGATACATGGTGTAATTCTTCATGTTATTTCAGGCTGTTTGATACATGGTGTAATTCTTCATGTTATTTCAAGCTGTTTGATACATGGTGTAATTCTTCATGTTATTTCAGGCTGTTTGATACATGGTGTAATTCTTCATGTTATTTCAGGCTGTTTGATACATGGTGTAATTCTTCATGTTATTTCAGGCTGTTTGATACATGGTGTAATTCTTCATGTTATTTCAGTCTGTTTAATACATGGTGTAATTCTTTATGTTATTTTGCGCTGTTTGACACCTGGTGTAATTCATCATGTTATTTCACGCTGTTTGATACATGGTGTAATTCTTCATGTTATTTCAGGCTGTTTGACACATGGTGTAATTTTTCATATTATTTCAGGCTGTGTGATATATAGTGTAATTCTTCATGTTATTTCAGGCTGTTTGATACATGGTGCAATTCTTCATGTTATTTCAGGCTGGTTGATACATGGTGTAATTCTTCATGTTATTTTAGTCTGTTTGATACATGGTGTAATTCTTCATGTTATGTCAGGCTGTGTGATACATGGTGTAATTCTTCATGTTATTTTAGTCTGTTTGATACATGGTGTAATTCTTCATGTTATCTCAGGCTGTTTGATACATGGTGTAATTCTTCATGTTATTTCTTGCTGTTTGATACATGGTGTAATTCTTCATGTTATTTCAGGCTGTTTGATACATGGTGTAATTCTTCATGTTATTTCAGGCAGTGTGATACATGGTGTAATTATTCATGTTATTTCAGGCTGTTTAATACATGGTGTAATTCTTCATGTTATTTCAGGCTGTTTGATACATGGTGTAACTCTTCATGTTATTTCACGCTGTTTGATACATGGTGTAATTCTTCATGTTATTTATCTCAGGCTTTTTAATATATGATGTAATTATTCATGTTATTTCAGGCTGTGTGATACATGGTGTAATTCTTCATGTTATTTCAGGCTGTTTGATACATGGTGTAAATCTTCATGTTATTTATCTCAGGCTTTTTAATATATGATGTAATTATTCATGTTATTTCAGGCTGTTTGATACATGGTGTAATTCTTCATGTTATTTCAGGCTGTTTAATACATGGTGTAATTCTTCATGTTATTTCAGGCTGTTTGATACATGGTGTAACTCTTCATGTTATTTCACGCTGTTTGATACATGGTGTAATTCTTCATGTTATTTCAGGCTGTTTGATACATGGTGTAATTCTTCATGTTATTTCAGGCTGTGTGATACATGGTGTAATTCTTAATGTTATTTCAGGCTGTTTGATACATGGTGTAACTCTTCATGTTATTTCACGCTGTTTGATACATGGTGTAATTCTTCATGTTATTTCACGCTGTTTGACACATGGTGTAATTCATCATGTTATTTCAGGCTGTGTGATACATGGTGTAATTCTTCATGTTATTTCAGGCTGTTTGATACATGGTGTAAATCTTCATGTTATTTACCTCAGGCTTTTTAATATATGATGTAATTATTCATGTTATTTCAGGCTGTTTGATACATGGTGTAATTCTTCATGTTATTTCAGGCTGTTTAATACATGGTGTAATTCTTCATGTTATTTCAGGCTGTTTGATACATGGTGTAATTCTTCATGTTATTTCAGGCTGTGTGATACATGGTGTAATTCTTCATGTTATTTCAGGCTGTTTGATACATGGTGTAACTCTTCATGTTATTTCACGCTGTTTGATACATGGTGTAATTCTTCATGTTATTTCACGCTGTTTGACACATGGTGTAATTCATCATGTTATTTCAGGCTGTGTGATACATGGTGTAATTCTTCATGTTATTTCAGGCTGTGTGATACATGGTGTAATTCTTCATGTTATTTCAGGCTGTTTGATACATGGTGTAATTCTTCATGTTATTTCAGGCTGTTTGATACATGGTGTAATTATTCATGTTATTTCAGGCTGTTTGATACATGGTGTAATTCTTCATGTTATTTCAGGCTGTTTGATACATGGTGTAATTCTTCATGTTATTTTAGTCTGTTTGATACATGGTGTAATTCTTCATGTTATGTCAGGCTGTGTGATACATGGTGTAATTCTTCATGTTATTTTAGTCTGTTTGATACATGGTGTAATTCTTCATGTTATCTCAGGCTGTTTGATACATGGTGTAATTCTTCATGTTATTTCTTGCTGTTTGATACATGGTGTAATTCTTCATGTTATTTCAGGCTGTTTGATACATGGTGTAATTCTTCATGTTATTTCAGGCAGTGTGATACATGGTGTAATTATTCATGTTATTTCAGGCTGTTTAATACATGGTGTAATTCTTCATGTTATTTCAGGCTGTTTGATACATGGTGTAACTCTTCATGTTATTTCACGCTGTTTGATACATGGTGTAATTCTTCATGTTATTTATCTCAGGCTTTTTAATATATGATGTAATTATTCATGTTATTTCAGGCTGTGTGATACATGGTGTAATTCTTCATGTTATTTCAGGCTGTTTGATACATGGTGTAAATCTTCATGTTATTTATCTCAGGCTTTTTAATATATGATGTAATTATTCATGTTATTTCAGGCTGTTTGATACATGGTGTAATTCTTCATGTTATTTCAGGCTGTTTAATACATGGTGTAATTCTTCATGTTATTTCAGGCTGTTTGATACATGGTGTAACTCTTCATGTTATTTCACGCTGTTTGATACATGGTGTAATTCTTCATGTTATTTCAGGCTGTTTGATACATGGTGTAATTCTTCATGTTATTTCAGGCTGTGTGATACATGGTGTAATTCTTAATGTTATTTCAGGCTGTTTGATACATGGTGTAACTCTTCATGTTATTTCACGCTGTTTGATACATGGTGTAATTCTTCATGTTATTTCACGCTGTTTGACACATGGTGTAATTCATCATGTTATTTCAGGCTGTGTGATACATGGTGTAATTCTTCATGTTATTTCAGGCTGTTTGATACATGGTGTAAATCTTCATGTTATTTACCTCAGGCTTTTTAATATATGATGTAATTATTCATGTTATTTCAGGCTGTTTGATACATGGTGTAATTCTTCATGTTATTTCAGGCTGTTTAATACATGGTGTAATTCTTCATGTTATTTCAGGCTGTTTGATACATGGTGTAATTCTTCATGTTATTTCAGGCTGTGTGATACATGGTGTAATTCTTCATGTTATTTCAGGCTGTTTGATACATGGTGTAACTCTTCATGTTATTTCACGCTGTTTGATACATGGTGTAATTCTTCATGTTATTTCACGCTGTTTGACACATGGTGTAATTCATCATGTTATTTCAGGCTGTGTGATACATGGTGTAATTCTTCATGTTATTTCAGGCTGTGTGATACATGGTGTAATTCTTCATGTTATTTCAGGCTGTTTGATACATGGTGTAATTCTTCATGTTATTTCAGGCTGTTTGATACATGGTGTAATTATTCATGTTATTTCAGGCTGTTTGATACATGGTGTAATTCTTCATGTTATTTCAGGCTGTTTGATACATGGTGTAATTCTTCATGTTATTTCAGGCTGTTTGATACATGGTGTAATTCTTCATGTTATTTCAGGCTGTTTGATACATGGTGTAATTCTTCATGTTATTTCAGGCTGTTTGATACATGGTGTAATTCTTCATGTTATTTCAGGCTGTGTGATACATGGTGTAATTCTTCATGTTATTTCAGGCTGTTTGATACATGGTGTAATTCATAATGGTATTTACCTCAGGCTGTGTGATACATGGTGTAATTCTTCATGTTATTTCAGGCTGTTTGATACATGGTGTAATTCTTCATGTTATTTATCCCAGGTTGTTTAATATATGATGTAATTATTCATGTTATCTCAGGCTGTTTGATACATAGTGTAACTCTTCATGGTATTTCAGGCTGTTTGATACATGGTGTAATTCTTCATGTTATTTCACGCTGTTTGATACATGGTGTAATTCTTCATGTTATTTCAGGCTGTTTGATACATGGTGTAATTCTTCATGTTATTTCAGGCTGTTTAATACATGGTATAATTCTTCATGTTATTTATCTCAGGTTGTTTAATATAAGATGTAATTATTCATGTTATTTCAGGCTGTGTGATACATGGTGTACTTCATAATGATATTTACCTCAGGCTGTTTGATACATGGTGTAACTCTTCATGGTATTTCAGGCTGTTTGATACATGGTGTAATTCTTCATGTTATTTCAGGCTGTTTAATACATGGTGTAATTCTTCATGTTATTTCAGGCTGTTTGATACATGGTGTAACTCTTCATGTTATTTCACGCTGTTTGATATATGGTGTAATTCTTCATGTTATTTCAGGCTGTGTGATACATGGTGTAATTCTTCATGTTATTTCAGGCTGTTTAATACAAGGTGTAATTCTTCATGTTATTTCAGGCTGTTTGATACATGGTGTAATTCTTCATGTTATTTCAGTCTGTTTAATACATGGTGTAATTCTTTATGTTATTTTGCGCTGTTTGACACATGGTGTAATTCATCATGTTATTTCACGCTGTTTGATACATGGTGTAATTCTTCATGTTATTTCAAGCTGTTTGATACATGGTGTAATTCTTCATGTTATTTCAGGCTGTTTGATACATGGTGTAATTCATCATGTTATTTCAGGCTGTTTGATACATGGTGTAATTCTTTATGTTATTTTGCGCTGTTTGACACATGGTGTAATTCATCATGTTATTTCAAGCTGTTTGATACATGGTGTAATTCTTCATGTTATTTCAAGCTGTTTGATACATGGTGTAATTCTTCATGTTATTTCAAGCTGTTTGATACATGGTGTAATTCTTCATGTTATTTCAGGCTGTTTGATACATGGTGTAATTCATCATGTTATTTCAGGCTGTTTGATACATGGTGTAGTTTTTCATGTTATTTCAGGCTGTTTGATACATGGTGTAATTCTTCATGTTATTTCAGGCTGTTTGATACATGGTGTAGTTTTTCATGTTATTTCAGGCTGTTTGATACATGGTGTAATTCTTCATGTTATTTCAGGCTGTTTGATACATGGTGTAATTCTTCATGTTATTTCAAGCTGTTTGATACATGGTGTAATTCTTCATGTTATTTCAGGCTGTTTGATACATGGTGTAATTCTTCATGTTATTTCAGGCTGTTTGATACATGGTGTAATTCTTCATGTTATTTCAGGCTGTTTGATACATGGTGTAATTCTTCATGTTATTTCAGTCTGTTTAATACATGGTGTAATTCTTTATGTTATTTTGCGCTGTTTGACACCTGGTGTAATTCATCATGTTATTTCACGCTGTTTGATACATGGTGTAATTCTTCATGTTATTTCAGGCTGTTTGACACCTGGTGTAATTCATCATGTTATTTCACGCTGTTTGATACATGGTGTAATTCTTCATGTTATCTCAGGCTGTTTGATACATGGTGTAATTCTTCATGTTATTTCTTGCTGTTTGATACATGGTGTAATTCTTCATGTTATTTCAGGCTGTTTGATACATGGTGTAATTCTTCATGTTATTTCAGGCAGTGTGATACATGGTGTAATTATTCATGTTATTTCAGGCTGTTTAATACATGGTGTAATTCTTCATGTTATTTCAGGCTGTTTGATACATGGTGTAACTCTTCATGTTATTTCACGCTGTTTGATACATGGTGTAATTCTTCATGTTATTTCAGGCTGTTTGACACATGGTGTAATTTTCATATTATTTCAGGCTGTGTGATATATGGTGTAATTCATCATGTTATTTCAGGCTGTTTGATACATGGTGTAGTTTTTCATGTTATTTCAGGCTGTTTGATACATGGTGTAATTCTTCATGTTATTTCAGGCTGTTTGATACATGGTGTAGTTTTTCATGTTATTTCAGGCTGTTTGATACATGGTGTAATTCTTCATGTTATTTCAGGCTGTTTGATACATGGTGTAATTCTTCATGTTATTTCAAGCTGTGTGATACATGGTGTAATTCTTCATGTTATTTCAGGCTGTTTGATACATGGTGTAGTTTTTCATGTTATTTCAGGCTGTTTGATACATGGTGTAATTCTTCATGTTATTTCAGGCTGTTTGATACATGGTGTAATTCTTCATGTTATTTCAAGATGTTTGATACATGGTGTAATTCTTCATGTTATTTCAGGCTGTTTGATACATGGTGTAATTCATCATGTTATTTCAGGCTGTTTGATACATGGTGTAGTTTTTCATGTTATTTCAGGCTGTTTGATACATGGTGTAATTCTTCATGTTATTTCAGGCTGTTTGATACATGGTGTAGTTTTTCATGTTATTTCAGGCTGTTTGATACATGGTGTAATTCTTCATGTTATTTCAGGCTGTTTGATACATGGTGTAATTCTTCATGTTATTTCAGGCTGTTTGATACATGGTGTAATTCTTCATGTTATTTCAGGCTGTTTGATACATGGTGTAATTCTTCATGTTATTTCAGGCTGTTTGATACATGGTGTAATTCTTCATGTTATTTCAGTCTGTTTAATACATGGTGTAATTCTTTATGTTATTTTGCGCTGTTTGACACCTGGTGTAATTCATCATGTTATTTCACGCTGTTTGATACATGGTGTAATTCTTCATGTTATTTCAGGCTGTTTGACACATGGTGTAATTTTTCATATTATTTCAGGCTGTGTGATATATGGTGTAATTCTTCATGTTATTTCAGGCTGTTTGATACATGGTGCAATTCTTCATGTTATTTCAGGCTGGTTGATACATGGTGTAATTCTTCATGTTATTTTAGTCTGTTTGATACATGGTGTAATTCTTCATGTTATGTCAGGCTGTGTGATACATGGTGTAATTCTTCATGTTATCTCAGGCTGTTTGATACATGGTGTAATTCTTCATGTTATTTCTTGCTGTTTGATACATGGTGTAATTCTTCATGTTATTTCAGGCTGTTTGATACATGGTGTAATTCTTCATGTTATTTCAGGCAGTGTGATACATGGTGTAATTATTCATGTTATTTCAGGCTGTTTAATACATGGTGTAATTCTTCATGTTATTTCAGGCTGTTTGATACATGGTGTAACTCTTCATGTTATTTCACGCTGTTTGATACATGGTGTAATTCTTCATGTTATTTATCTCAGGCTTTTTAATATATGATGTAATTATTCATGTTATTTCAGGCTGTGTGATACATGGTGTAATTCTTCATGTTATTTCAGGCTGTTTGATACATGGTGTAAATCTTCATGTTATTTACCTCAGGCTTTTTAATATATGATGTAATTATTCATGTTATTTCAGGCTGTTTGATACATGGTGTAATTCTTCATGTTATTTCAGGCTGTTTAATACATGGTGTAATTCTTCATGTTATTTCAGGCTGTTTGATACATGGTGTAATTCTTCATGTTATTTCAGGCTTTGTGATACATGGTGTAATTCTTCATGTTATTTCAGGCTGTTTGATACATGGTGTAACTCTTCATGTTATTTCACGCTGTTTGATACATGGTGTAATTCTTCATGTTATTTCACGCTGTTTGACACATGGTGTAATTCATCATGTTATTTCAGGCTGTGTGATACATGGTGTAATTCTTCATGTTATTTCAGGCTGTGTGATACATGGTGTAATTCTTCATGTTATTTCAGGCTGTTTGATACATGGTGTAACTCTTCATGTTATTTCAGGCTGTTTGATACATGGTGTAATTCTTCATGTTATTTCAGGCTGTTTGATACATGGTGTAATTCTTCATGTTATTTCAGGCTGTGTGATACATGGTGTAATTCTTCATGTTATTTCAGGCTGTTTGATACATGGTGTAATTCATAATGGTATTTACCTCAGGCTGTGTGATACATGGTGTAATTCTTCATGTTATTTCAGGCTGTTTGATACATGGTGTAATTCTTCATGTTATTTATCCCAGGTTGTTTAATATATGATGTAATTATTCATGTTATCTCAGGCTGTTTGATACATAGTGTAACTCTTCATGGTATTTCAGGCTGTTTGATACATGGTGTAATTCTTCATGTTATTTCACGCTGTTTGATACATGGTGTAATTCTTCATGTTATTTCAGGCTGCTTGATACATGGTGTAATTCTTCATGTTATTTCAGGCTGTTTAATACATGGTATAATTCTTCATGTTATTTATCTCAGGTTGTTTAATATAAGATGTAATTATTCATGTTATTTCAGGCTGTGTGATACATGGTGTACTTCATAATGATATTTACCTCAGGCTGTTTGATACATGGTGTAACTCTTCATGGTATTTCAGGCTGTTTGATACATGGTGTAATTCTTCATGTTATTTCAGGCTGTTTAATACATGGTGTAATTCTTCATGTTATTTCAGGCTGTTTGATACATGGTGTAACTCTTCATGTTATTTCACGCTGTTTGATATATGGTGTAATTCTTCATGTTATTTCAGGCTGTTTGATACATGGTGTAATTCTTCATGTTATTTCAGGCTGTGTGATACATGGTGTAATTCTTCATGTTATTTCAGGCTGTTTAATACAAGGTGTAATTCTTCATGTTATTTCAGGCTGTTTGATACATGGTGTAATTCTTCATGTTATTTCAGTCTGTTTAATACATGGTGTAATTCTTTATGTTATTTTGCGCTGTTTGACACATGGTGTAATTCATCATGTTATTTCACGCTGTTTGATACATGGTGTAATTCTTCATGTTATTTCAAGCTGTTTGATACATGGTGTAATTCTTCATGTTATTTCAGGCTGTTTGATACATGGTGTAATTCATCATGTTATTTCAGGCTGTTTGATACATGGTGTAATTCTTTATGTTATTTTGCGCTGTTTGACACATGGTGTAATTCATCATGTTATTTCAAGCTGTTTGATACATGGTGTAATTCTTCATGTTATTTCAAGCTGTTTGATACATGGTGTAATTCTTCATGTTATTTCAAGCTGTTTGATACATGGTGTAATTCTTCATGTTATTTCAGGCTGTTTGATACATGGTGTAATTCATCATGTTATTTCAGGCTGTTTGATACATGGTGTAGTTTTTCATGTTATTTCAGGCTGTTTGATACATGGTGTAATTCTTCATGTTATTTCAGGCTGTTTGATACATGGTGTAGTTTTTCATGTTATTTCAGGCTGTTTGATACATGGTGTAATTCTTCATGTTATTTCAGGCTGTTTGATACATGGTGTAATTCTTCATGTTATTTCAAGCTGTTTGATACATGGTGTAATTCTTCATGTTATTTCAGGCTGTTTGATACATGGTGTAATTCTTCATGTTATTTCAGGCTGTTTGATACATGGTGTAATTCTTCATGTTATTTCAGGCTGTTTGATACATGGTGTAATTCTTCATGTTATTTCAGTCTGTTTAATACATGGTGTAATTCTTTATGTTATTTTGCGCTGTTTGACACCTGGTGTAATTCATCATGTTATTTCACGCTGTTTGATACATGGTGTAATTCTTCATGTTATTTCAGGCTGTTTGACACATGGTGTAATTCTTCATGTTATTTCAGGCTGTTTGACACATGGTGTAATTCTTCATGTTATTTCAGGCTGTTTGACACATGGTGTAATTTTTCATATTATTTCAGGCTGTGTGATACATGGTGCAATTCTTCATGTTATTTCAGGCTGGTTGATACATGGTGTAATTCTTCATGTTATTTTAGTCTGTTTGATACATGGTGTAATTCTTCATGTTATGTCAGGCTGTGTGATACATGGTGTAATTCTTCATGTTATTTCAGGCTGTTTGATACATGGTGTAATTCTTCATGTTATTTCAGGCTGTTTGATACATGGTGTAATTCTTCATGTTATTTCTTGCTGTTTGATACATGGTGTAATTCTTCATGTTATTTCAGGCAGTGTGATACATGGTGTAATTATTCATGTTATTTCAGGCTGTTTGATACATGGTGTAATTCTTCATGTTATTTCTTGCTGTTTGATACATGGTGTAATTCTTCATGTTATTTCAGGCTGTTTGATACATGGTGTAATTCTTCATGTTATTTCAGGCAGTGTGATACATGGTGTAATTATTCATGTTATTTCAGGCTGTTTAATACATGGTGTAATTCTTCATGTTATTTCAGGCTGTTTGATACATGGTGTAACTCTTCATGTTATTTCACGCTGTTTGATACATGGTGTAATTCTTCATGTTATTTATCTCAGGCTTTTTAATATATGATGTAATTATTCATGTTATTTCAGGCTGTGTGATACATGGTGTAATTCTTCATGTTATTTCAGGCTGTTTGATACATGGTGTAAATCTTCATGTTATTTATCTCAGGCTTTTTAATATATGATGTAATTATTCATGTTATTTCAGGCTGTTTGATACATGGTGTAATTCTTCATGTTATTTCAGGCTGTTTAATACATGGTGTAATTCTTCATGTTATTTCAGGCTGTTTGATACATGGTGTAACTCTTCATGTTATTTCACGCTGTTTGATACATGGTGTAATTCTTCATGTTATTTCAGGCTGTTTGATACATGGTGTAATTCTTCATGTTATTTCAGGCTGTGTGATACATGGTGTAATTCTTCATGTTATTTCAGGCTGTTTGATACATGGTGTAACTCTTCATGTTATTTCACGCTGTTTGATACATGGTGTAATTCTTCATGTTATTTCACGCTGTTTGACACATGGTGTAATTCATCATGTTATTTCAGGCTGTGTGATACATGGTGTAATTCTTCATGTTATTTCAGGCTGTGTGATACATGGTGTAATTCTTCATGTTATTTCAGGCTGTTTGATACATGGTGTAATTCTTCATGTTATTTCAGGCTGTTTGATACATGGTGTAATTATTCATGTTATTTCAGGCTGTTTGATACATGGTGTAATTCTTCATGTTATTTCAGGCTGTTTGATACATGGTGTAATTCTTCATGTTATTTCAGGCTGTTTGATACATGGTGTAATTCTTCATGTTATTTCAGGCTGTTTGATACATGGTGTAATTCTTCATGTTATTTCAGGCTGTTTGATACATGGTGTAATTCTTCATGTTATTTCAGGCTGTGTGATACATGGTGTAATTCTTCATGTTATTTCAGGCTGTTTGATACATGGTGTAATTCTTCATGTTATTTATCTCAGGTTATTTAATATATGATGTAATTATTCATGTTATCTCAGGCTGTTTGATACATGGTGTAACTCTTCATGGTATTTCAGGCTGTTTGATACATGGTGTAATTCTTCATGTTATTTCACGCTGTTTGATACATGGTGTAATTCTTCATGTTATTTCAGGCTGTTTGATACATGGTGTAATTCTTCATGTTATTTCAGGCTGTTTAATACATCGTATAATTCTTCATGTTATTTATCTCAGGTTGTTTAATATAAGATGTAATTATTCATGTTATTTCAGGCTGTGTGATACATGGTGTACTTCATAATGATATTTACCTCAGGCTGTTTGATACATGGTGTAACTCTTCATGGTATTTCAGGCTGTTTGATACATGGTGTAATTCTTCATGTTATTTCAGGCTGTTTAATACATGGTGTAATTCTTCATGTTATTTCAGGCTGTTTGATACATGGTGTAACTCTTCATGTTATTTCACGCTGTTTGATATATGGTGTAATTCTTCATGTTATTTCAGGCTGTTTGATACATGGTGTAATTCTTCATGTTATTTCAGGCTGTGTGATACATGGTGTAATTCTTCATGTTATTTCAGGCTGTTTAATACAAGGTGTAATTCTTCATGTTATTTCAGGCTGTTTGATACATGGTGTAATTCTTCATGTTATTTCAGTCTGTTTAATACATGGTGTAATTCTTTATGTTATTTTGCGCTGTTTGACACATGGTGTAATTCATCATGTTATTTCACGCTGTTTGATACATGGTGTAATTCTTCATGTTATTTCAGGCTGTTTGACACATGGTGTAATTTTTCATATTATTTCAGGCTGTGTGATACATGGTGTAATTCTTCATGTTATTTATCTCAGGCTTTTTAATATATGATGTAATTATTCATGTTATTTCAGGCTGTGTGATACATGGTGTAATTCATAATGGTATTTACCTCAGGCTGTTTAATACATGGTGTAATTCTTCATGGTATTTCAGGCTGTTTAATACATGGTGTAACTCTTCATGTTATTTCACGCTGTTTGATACATGGTGTAATTCTTCATGATATTTCAGGCTGTGTGATACATGGTGTAATTCTTCATGTTATTTCACGCTGTTTGATACATGGTGTAATTCTTCATGTTATTTCAGGCTGTTTGACACCTGGTGTAATTCATCATGTTATTTCACGCTGTTTGATACATGGTGTAATTCTTCATGTTATTTCAGGCTGTTTGATACATGGTGTAATTCATCATGTTATTTCAGGCTGTTTGATACATGGTGTAGTTTTTCATGTTATTTCAGGCTGTTTGATACATGGTGTAATTTATCATGTTATTTCAGGCTGTTTGATACATGGTGTAATTCTTCATGTTATTTCAGTCTGTTTTATACATGGTGTAATTCTTCATTGTATTTCAGGCTGTTTGATACATGGTGTAAATCTTCATGTTATTTCACGCTGTTTGATACATGGTGTAATTCTTCTTCATGTTGAACTCAAATGTGATAATTTATTCAACTACACAAAGTCAGAGAGATTCATTGTGAGAAGTGTTTGTCCTGAAATCCTCATCAGATATTCAAAGTTATGACAGTAATGTCTCTCCTACTGTGTCCAGACATCTGCAGCAAGTTGTATTGTTTTCTCAGAATAGAGATTGACTGTGTGTATCACACAACGTTATATATATTTTTTTACATTTTAGTCATTTAGCAGACGCTCTTATCCAGTGCGACTTAGTTAGTGAGTGCATACGTTATTTCATTTTTATTTTTTACATACTGGCCCCCCGTGGGAATCGAACACACAACCCTGGCGTTGCAAACGCCATGCTCTACCAACTGAGCAACATCCCTGCCGGCCATTCCTTCCCCTACCCTGGACGACGCTGTGCCACTAGAGATCCGGTGGTTAGAATCAAGG
>NW_028165000.1:0-2500 GCF_964263955.1 Coregonus lavaretus
ATGAACAAACATACCCACAGCAACCACAGCACTTACTAACAGTGTGCCTCTGGGACTAAGGGATACACCTGTCACGCTTCATGGCACTGTACTGATCCTGCACATTTATTTCTGTATACGTCTGAACATCACCAAGGACTCAGGAGTGACTCAACACCACATTCATTCAAGGGTCTGCATGTGCTCTCTGCTGGCTGGATGTGGTATTGCAGGCTGAAATAGGATAGAGGAGGATATTGAGCATGGTCTCTAGGCTGTTTGTATGACAGATCATATGTGGGCTGGCTATGGAAGGGTTGAGGAAAGGATGGAGGGAGGGATGGAGGCAGGACTGTGACATTATGAAAGGAGATCTCCATCGCTCCAAGCCTATCATCCTGGCATTTAGGAATATAAGATGGGAGAGAGAGAGACAGACAGACAGAGAGATTTAGAGAGAGATAAATACATTTAGAGAGAGAGAGAGGGGGGGGGGATCTCAGTCCTGACTCATCAACCATAAACTGCTATTCTGGACCAAGAGGGGGTAAGAAGAAGGGAGAGGAGGAGAAGGGAGGAGAGGAGGAGGAGAAGGGAGGAGAGGAGGAGGGGAAGGGAGAGATGGGGAGTTGGGGGTATGAGAGGGATTGTGTCCTATGTAAAAGAGGTGGGTGGGGAGTTACAGATAACAAACAGCTTGCTAATGATGCCTCCACAAACACCGAGCACACACACACACACACACACACACACACACACACACACACACACACACACACACACACAGCCCTCATCTCTAGACAGACACGAAAAGCTCATTTCAAAGCAGTCCCAGTCAGCGGACGCCTGGGTGAGACAGTAGCAATTACTCAACTTTAAGAGCTCCACTATATCACCCTGGAAAAGAGAGGTAGGGGAGAGGGAGGGAAACAGAGGGGGGGAGTGAGAGAAGGGGGCAGGGAGAGGAGGAGAGAGAGAGAAAAGAGAGAGAGAGAGAGAGAGAGAGAGAGAGAGAGAGAGAGAGAGAGAGAGAGAGAGAGAGAGAGAGAGAGAGAGTGAGAGAGAGAAAAAGAAAGAGAAAAAGAGAGGAGAGAGAGAGAAAGAGAGAGAGAGAGAGAGAGAGAGAGAGAGAGAGAGAGAGAGAGAGAGAGAGAGAGAGAGAGAGAGAGAGAGAGAAAAAAGAGAGGGAGAGAAAAAGAGAGGAGAGAGAGAGACAGAAAGAGAGGGAGAGAGAGAGAGAGAGAGAAAGAAATATATAAAAAGAGAGGGAGAGAGAAGAGAGAGAAGAGAGAGAGAGAGAGAGAGAGAGAGAGAGAAGAGAGAGAGAGAGAGAGATAATGAAGAGGGGAGCATGGAGACAGACACAACACATACTATTGTCAGGGAGCCTGTGAGTCATATCAGTCTGGTTACGCTCTGTGGTCACTGATAACCTTCCCTCAACCTCTCCACAACACATGACTGACACTGCCTCAAAGCCCAGATATAACTATCAGTTAGCACCCTGAGACAAGACATGCACGCACATAACGTCAGATAAGGTTACATGCTCAGAGAAAACACACACACGAGTAAATGGGTTACCATATAAAAAGACACAAACACACTCAATCTCTCTCATACAAACAAACAATATTTTACCCATACACACACATAATAACTTACACACACACCACAACAGGAGCGCCAGATTGGCTGCTCCACTGAATGAAGAGGTCAGAGCAGGTCAGAGGTGAGAATGTAAGGGCAGGAGAGAGTAGTGTGTGGGGGAGGGGGGGGGGGGGGGCAGTAACTGGAGGAGAGAGAGAAAACTAGCATTCAAGGAAAACAGCTCTGCCTCCCACCTAAACATTCCTCCCTCTATTTGTATCTTAAACCTAGCTCTCTCATTCTACCTTCCTTCTTTCATTTTAAATAGTGTTCCCTCTCTCAGGGTAATCACTGATGTCCTGAGTATCACACTGAATGAGAGAGAGAGAGAGAGGGAGTGGAAGTGACTAATGAGAGTGGAAGCAGAGGATGCAGTCTCTCTTCTCCTTTAACTCCTCCTTGTTCTATTATCTCTCCTCTCCTCTCCTCCATTCTCTTTCTCCTCTATTCCCATCTTCCCCCTCTCTCTGCTGCTACAAGAGGCCAGAACTACAGTTCCAATCAACCATCATTCCCTATGTCCCATTGATTCCCATTCATCATGACATCATTAGCCAGTAGAGGAATGTGTCCATGTAGCTACAGACTACAACACCCTCTGACTGTGACCTTTAATCCCTGGCTGAC
The DNA here is from genome assembly GCF_964263955.1 of Coregonus lavaretus. NCBI lineage: Eukaryota > Metazoa > Chordata > Actinopteri > Salmoniformes > Salmonidae > Coregonus > Coregonus lavaretus. The sequence continues at coordinate 2,257 of NW_028165000.1, forward strand.
TCCTCATGACCCCAGAGAACAGCAGCTGCTTTCAAGCTGCAGTAACACACTCCATTAGGTATGACACCGCTCCCTCCCTCACACACACACACACAAACACACACACACTCTCTCGCGCACACACACATACACATGGAAACCCACATACACAATGGCCCTTTAGACATGGTAATACAGTCAGGCGGCCCCTTGAAGAGATTCCACAGTCATTACAGGGAGAGGGGTCATGAGGGGCACCTGTAGA
>NW_028165000.1:10000-22979 GCF_964263955.1 Coregonus lavaretus
GGCTTCTGGAGCCAGAGAGAAAACCATGCTTAACCACAAACACGCACACACACAATATTTTGCTTTCACACACACACTCCTCCTTCCCCTGGTTGGAGAGTGATGGTGCCACTGGTGCCGTACTGAAAAGGTCTCACTGTGTGTGAATACGTCATTCAAGAGGACAGAGGGACTGAATGAAAGAGAGAGGAAGAGGGAGAGAGAGAGCAGGAAGAGGAAAGAAGGAGAGGAGACGGCCTCACAGCAGGTCTCCCTCCCTGACGACAAGAAAGCAAACAGAGAACGAGAGACCCACAAAGAATCCAACAAATCCAGTCTTGATAAACTCCCCTATCTATTAGGTGAAATACCACAGTGTGCCGTCACAGCAGCAAGATTTGTGACCTGTTGCTACAAGAACAGGGCAACCGTTGGCACAAAACCATTTTCCCCTTTCGTACTTCAACTATTTTCACTTTGTTACAACACTGTACATAGCCAGTAATATTACATTTGAAATGTCTATTCTTTTGAAAATGTTGTAAGTGTTTAAATTCACTTTTGTTTATGATCCATTCCACTTGCTTTGGCAATTTAAATATGTCTCCCATGCCAATAAAGCCCTCTGAATTGAATTAAGAGAGAGAGAGAGAGATAGAGATAGTTAGATGTAGAGAGAGAGAGAGACTCCGTGCCTCATTGTCACACCTCTGGCATGGCACTAATCGGCACACACACAGCCACTGGCTCTTTGACATGATAAACTGGAGTTCCATTTAACACCACTAAAACACTTTGGAGACAATTAATATCAGAGCCATGTATTTAGAGAATACAAATCTAAATATATGGCTCTGTTTAATAAGAAACATTTTCCCTCCACGTGTTGAACAGGAAGCAGTAAAAACACTATTACATAATTCCGTTCAATGAAGGACAGCAAACTGAGCCTTTCATATTGGCTTAGAACTAAGATCTAGCTATGCATTTCAGCCATTGTCTATAGTTAGGGATTTCAGCCAATGCGCCATCGCTAGCATTGTTAGCATAAAAGCCGCTACGTGATATCAGTGCATCCCTGAACTGTAGGTTGATGGCATTATATGAATGAGGAGGCATAGAGAGCCTCTTCATACAACAGTCCTCAGTCAAATGGCCCATGAGTGTTCATCTCCAACTCTGTTTGTCTGTGGGCATTCATACTTCACAATGACAGTACATTAGCTGCCCTTCAGAGCGCAACAGTGCACACAACACTCACATACACACCCATCACTCATCAGAGAGTACTGTGCTCTTGCTGTGAGGATCTGACCATCATTCCAATCATTACAGCTCAGTGTTTCCTCTCATATCAAAACTTTGAACGGAACGCTGAGCACTATCGATCACAATATTGATATATAAAAGATGGAACTGAAAGATAAGTGTAGAGAGAGTGTGGGAGAGAAAGAGTGACAGAAAGAGAGAGATAGAGAGAGTGGGAGGGAGAGAGAAAGGTGGAGGGAGAGAAGATGGGCGAGATGGAGAAGGATAAAAGTAGGATGAAGGGTAAGGGAGGGTAAGCGCTAGACCAAGGGAGGGTAAGCGCTAGAACCAAGGGAGGGTAAGGTGTCTCTGCATGTTAGAGCAACAGGTAGAACACATTACCAGTATGACAGGAAGATGGATCTGTAAGGCCCAGTTCATTTCAGAGCAACATCACACACACGCACGCACTCACACATGCACACACAAACTCATCAAACACCTCCCAGTAAGAACTGCAGCTCAGCTCTCTATGGATCAGTAGGAATGGAGGACGGCGGAGGAGAGGAGATGAGCGAGAGAGAAATGGAGAAAGAGAGAAGAGGAGGGAGAGAGAGTGAGGAAGGGAGAAAGCGAACAACAGAATGCTAATGCTGATATCTCTCTCACCTCAGACTGGACAGACTGGGTTTCTCTGTATCCTCATAGAATCCCTCCCTGGTCACACTCACACCATAACATACAGTACACACACCTCTGGGTCGCAGTCAACAGAGGCTTGTTTGGATGGAGGATGGTGGAGAGGGGAAGAGGGTGGAGGAGGGAGGGGGGGGGGGCGGGGGTTCACCTTTGTTTTTGTTTTGTATTTCTTCACTGGAGGCAGAGGGAGAGCAGGAGAGAGGAGGGTCGTCTAAGGAGACAGGCGAACAAAGAGAGAGAGAGTGTGTGCGTGTGTTTGTGCACATGTATTTGTGTGTGTGTACGTGCGTATTTATGCACGCAAGTGTGTGTGTGTGTGTGTGTGCAGGCAGAGACAAAAGGAGCATATGGCAGCAGCAGCCGTGGCTGTAAATTAAACATAGAGGGAGATTAGATAATGAATGTGTGCTCAGAGCCACCGAGTCAGCACAGAGAGCCAGGGGCGGAGCAGACCACCACACAGGGAGGACGGGGGGGGTTCACAGAGCCCACAGGGATACAGACGGGAGATACCAACAGGCTGGTTAACAGGCATGAGGAACAATCCTGGTGAATTGATTTAGACAGAGAGAGGCAGAGAGGTAGAGAGGAGAAAGTCACAGATATCCAGAGATGGAGGGAAGTAAGAAAGGGAACAGAGAGGGAGAGAAAAAGGAGAGAAAAATATGAAAGGAAAAAGAAGACAGAGAGAGGAGTGGAGATATTGTGTTTGTGTGATGTCTGAAAAAAGAGATGGGGAGAGAGAGAGAGGTGAGAGGAGGGTGGAAGCGAGGGAGGGCTACCCCCACCTCAGTGTAAAGTGGACCACTCCACTCCACTCCAAATTAGCCAGCTGCTGTACGGCATGTGTAAAGCTGGAGCTCTGATGTCAATGGGATTACAATGACACTCACACGCACACGCACGCACACAGGCAGTCACACAAACACACACACACACACACACACACACAGGCAAACAACACATACACACACTGGAAAACACACACACACACTAACAGGCACGTACATTGCCCTCATGCTCTAGCAGCTACTTGTAGGATTGTTGACAAAGACACAATGAAGTAGTCTGAGAAATGCACTGGTTTGATCAAGGTACAGTCATAAAGAGAGAGAGAGAGACAGAGAGAGACAGAGAGAGAAAGAGAGAGAGACCCTTGATTATTATTGCATTGCTGTTACTGATTGTCCTGTTGTGTTGACAAGATAATATTGTTAATGATTTATTCAATTTCCAAAGTACGCTTTGGCAATATGTAAAATTATTACGTTGTCCAAATAAAGCAATTTGAATTGAATTGAAGAGAGAGAGAGAGCAAGACAGAGAGAGCGAGACAGAGAGACAGAGAGAGAGACAGAGAGAGCGAGACAGAGAGAGCGAGACAGAGAGAACGAGACAGAGAGAAAGAGAGAGAGAGAGAGAGAGAGAGAGAGAGAGAGAGAGAGAGAGAGAGAGAGAGAGAGAGAGAGAGAGAGAGAGAGAGAGAGAGAGAGAGAGAGAGAGAGAGAGAGAGAGAGAGAAAGAGAGCGAGATAGAGAGAGAGAAAGAGAAAGAGAGCGAGAGCGAGAGAGAGAGAATAACCTTGCTATTGAGAAAGGCCGCCGTAGGCAGACCTGGCTCTCAAGAGAAGACAGGCTATGTGCACACTGCCCACAAAATGAGGTGGAAACTGAGCTGCACTTCCTAACCTCCTGCCAAATGTATGACCATATTAGAGACACATATTTCCCTCAGATTACACAGATCCACAAAGAATTCGAAAACAAACCCAATTTTGATAAACTCCCTTATCTATTGGGTGAAATACCACAGTGTGCCTTCACAGCAGCAAGATTTGTGACCTGTTGCCACAAGAAAAGGGCAACCAGTGAAGAACAAACACCATTGTAAATACAACCCATATTTATGTTTATTTATTTTCCCTTTTGTACTTTAACTATTTGCACATAATATGACATTTGAAATGTCTTTATTCTTTTGGAACTTTGTGAGTAATGTTTACTGTTAATTTTTATTGTTTATTTCACTTTAGTTTATTATCTACTTCACTTGCTTTGGCAATGTTAACATATGTTTCCCATGCCAATAAAGCCCTTAAATTGAAATGGAAATTGAATTGAATTGAATTGAGAGAGAGAGAAGAGAGAGAGAGAGAGAGAGAAAAAAAAATACAGAGAAGCAGAGAGGTGGGTAGGTATAGAGAAGCAGAGAGGTGGGTAGGTATAGAGAAGCAGAGAGGTGGGTAGGTATAGAGAAGCAGAGAGGTGGGTAGGTATAGAGAAGCAGAGAGGTGGGTAGGTATAGAGAAGCAGAGAGGTGGGTAGGTATAGAGAAGCAGAGAGGTGGGTAGGTATAGAGAAGCAGAGAGGTGGGTAGGTATAGAGAAGCAGAGAGGTGGGTAGGTATAGAGAAGCAGAGAGGTGGGTAGGTATAGAGAAGCAGAGAGGTGGGTAGGTATAGAGAAGCAGAGAGGTGGGTAGGTACAGAGAAGCAGAGAGGTGGGTAGGTATAGAGAAGCAGAGAGGTGGGTAGGTATAGAGAAGCAGAGAGGTGGGTAGGTATAGAGAAGCAGAGAGGTGGGTAGGTATAGAGAAGCAGAGAGGTGGGTAGGTATAGAGAAGCAGAGAGGTGGGTAGGTATAGAGAAGCAGAGAGGTGGGTAGGTATAGAGAAGCAGAGAGGTGGGTAGGTATAGAGAAGCAGAGAGGTGGGTAGGTATAGAGAAGCAGAGAGGTGGGTAGGTATAGAGAAGCAGAGAGGTGGGTAGGTATAGAGGTTTTGTGTCTGTCTATTCAGCAGATTCCTTGCGCCTGACCTCTGTATTATGTGTTCGGAAAGTATTCAGACCCCTTGACTTTTTCCACATTTTGTTACATTACAGCCTTATTCTAAAATTGATAAAATTATTTATTTTTCTCATCAGTCTTCACACAATACCCCATAATGACAAAGCGTAATAGGTTTTTAGAAATGTTTGCAAATGTATTAAAAATGAACAACAGAAATACCTTATTTACATACGTATTCAGACCCTTTGCTATGAGACTTGAAATTGAGCTCAGGTGCATCCTGTTTCCATTGATCATCCTTGAGATGTTTCTACAACTTGATTGGAGTCTCAATTGATTGGACATGATTTGGAAAGGCACACACCTGTCTATATAAGGTCCCACAGTTGACAGTGCATGTCAGAGCAAAAACCAAGCCATGAGGTCAAAGGAATTGTCCATAGAGCTCTGAGACAGGATTGTGTCGAGGCACAGATAGGGGGGAGGGTACCAAAAATGTCTGCAGCATTGAAGGTCCCCAAGAACACAGTGGCCTCCATCATTCTTAAATGGAAGAAGTTTGGAACCAGTAAGACTCTTCCTCGAGCTGGCCGCCTGGCCAAACTGAGCAATCGAGGGAGAAGGGCCTTGGTCAGGGAGGTGACCAAGAACCCGATGGTCACTCTGACAGAGCTCCAGAGTTCCTCTGTGGAGATGGGAGAACCTTCCAGTAGGACAACCATCTCTGCAGCACTCCATCAATCAGGCCTTTATGGTAGAGTGGCCAGACGGAAGACACTCCTCAGTAAGGCACATGACAGCCCGCTTGGAGTTTGCCAAAAGGCACCTAAAGGACTCTCAGACCATGAAAAATAAGATTATCTGGTCTGATGAAACCAAGATTGAACACTTTGGGCTGAATGCCATGCGTCACGTCTGGAGGAAACCTGGCACCATCCCTACGGTGAAGCATGGTGTTGGCAGCATCATTCTGTGGGGATGTTTTTCAGCGGCAGGGACTGGGAGACTAGTCAGGATCGAGGGAAAGATGAGCGGAGCAAGGTACAGAGAGATCCTTGATGAAAACCTTGTCCAGAGCGCTCAGGACTTCAGACTAGGGCAAAGGTTCACCTTCCAACAGGACAATGACCCTAAGCACACAGCCAAGACAACGCAGGAGTGGCTTCAGGACAAGTCTCTGAATGTCCTTGAGTGGCCCAGCCAGAGCCCGGACTTGAACCCGATCAAACATCTCTGGAGAGACCTGAAAATAGCTGTGCAGCAATGCTCCCCATCCAACCTGACAGAGCTTGAGAGGATCTGCAGAGAAGAATGGGAGAAACTCCCAAAATACTTGTGTGCCAAGCTTGTAGCGTCATACCCAAGAAGACTCGAGGCTGTAATCGCTGCCAAACGTGTTTCAACAAAGTTCTGAGTAAATGGTCTGAATACTTATGTAAATGTACTATTTCCATTTGCAAACATTTCTAAAAACCTGTTTTTGCTTTGTCATTACGGGGTATTGTGTGTAGATTGATGAGGGAAAAAGCAATTGAATCCATTTTAGAATAAGGCTGTAACGTAACAAAATGTGGAAAAAGTCAAGGAGTCTGAATACTTTCCCGAATGCACTGTATTTCCCTCAGATTACACAGACCCACAAAGAATTTGAAAAATCAAATTTTGATGAACTCCCATATCTATGAGGTCAAATACCACAGTGTCCAATCACAGCAGCAAGATTTGTGACCTGTTGCCACAAGAAAAAGGCAACCAGTGAAGAACATTGTACATACATGTTCATGTTTATTTATTTATTTTCCCCTTTGTAACTATTTGCACACCGGTATAACACTGTATATAGTCATAATATGACATTTGAAATGTCTTTATTCTTTTGGAACTTTTGTGAGTGTAAAGTTTACTGTTCATTTTTTATTGTTTATTTCACTTTTGTTTATTATCTATTTCACTTGCTTTGGCAATGTAAACATTTTAGAGAGAGAGAGAGAGAGAGAGAGAGAGAGAGAGAGAGAGAGAGAGAGAGAGAGAGAGAGAGAGAGAGAGAGAGAGAGCGAGAGAGCGAGAGAGAGAGAGAGAGAGAGAGAGCGAGAGAGAGAGAGAGAGAGAGAGAGAGAGAGAGAGGGAGGAGAAGGTGGGGGAGCAGCCGTGAAGATAGGCAGATATGCATTATACTGAGAGATCTAAGAGATAGAGAACAGACAAATAAAGGAAAGTAACATGGTGGAAACAGTGTGTACCAGACCAGCAGGTTGTGTGTAACATGGTGGAAACAGTGTGTACCAGACCAGCAGGTTGTGTGTAACATGGTGGAAACAGTGTGTACCAGACCAGCAGGTTGTGTGTAACATGGTGGAAACAGTGTGTACCAGACCAGCAGGTTGTGTGTAACATGGTGGAAACAGTGTGTACCAGACCAGCAGGTTGTGTGTAACATGGTGGAAACAGTGTGTACCAGACCAGCAGGTTGTGTGTAACATGGTGGAAACAGTGTTTACCAGACCAGCAGGTTGTGTGTAACATGGTGGAAACAGTGTGTACCAGACCAGCAGGTTGTGTGAAACATGGTGGAAACAGTGTGTACCAGACCAGCAGGTTGTGTGTAACATGGTGGAAACAGTGTGTACCAGACCAGCAGGTTGTGTGAAACATGGTGGAAACAGTGTGTACCAGACCAGCAGGTTGTGTGTAACATGGTGGAAACAGTGTGTACCAGACCAGCAGGTTGTGTGTAACATGGTGGAAACAGTGTGTACCAGACCAGCAGGTTGTGTGAAACATGGTGGAAACAGTGTGTACCAGACCAGCAGGTTGTGTGTAACATGGTGGAAACAGTGTGTACCAGACCAGCAGGTTGTGTGAAACATGGTGGAAACAGTGTGTACCAGACCAGCAGGTTGTGTGAAACATGGTGGAAACAGTGTGTACCAGACCAGCAGGTTGTGTGAAACATGGTGGAAACAGTGTGTACCAGACCAGCAGGTTGTGTTCAGTGGTGGGTGATAGTGGTTCCAGTCTGTCTCCCTGATCTCTTTAACGTCAGTGCTAAATGTCAAACACGGGATTAGAAACTGAATCTTCTCTACAACGCTATGAGCACTGCCGTGCATCACAGCCCTGTCACCTGAGCTCCTAAACACACCACACACAGACCATGGGTCCACACACATGCACACACTCAAGCACACACACACACACACAAAGGTCAGAGAGGCACAGACTGTGTCTGACATAAAACTTAGATGGTCATCAAAAACCTGTTTAATCACACACACACACACACCCTGTGTGTACCTTATTATAGAAGACGAGTGATGGTCTGACACAATCCTACATACTGTCACACGTAGGGTTGGAGACATGGTCAGAGAGGGTCAAGATGACAGTGCTCTCTGCTACTCTCTGCTACACACCTCTTGCAGAGCTCCAGGCTTCTATCTCACCACCTATTACACCTTCCGTGAATTAGTTTGTGTGTGTGTGTGTGTGTGTGTGTGTGTGTGTGTGTGTGTGTGTGTGTGTGTGTGTGTGTGTATGTGGAGAGTAATCTGTCACTGTCTCATTACTGGGCCACAGAGAGAGGGAACGAGAGGGAGGAAAGAGAGGGTGAGTAAGAGTCATGGAATAATAGAATAATGGAATAATAGGGGGACAGAAAGAAAGAGAGGGAGGGAGAGAGGGAGTGGGAGGGAGGGAAGAGGAGAGAGGTTAACATGACTTCAAAGGAAGAGAATGGTGGGAATATATGAGAGGTGGCTTGGTACGTGGTGTTATGAAATGACTCGTGTCTTTGATGGTGTTTTTGTGTATTTGTGTGAATTTGTGTGTGTTTGTGTGTGTGTGTGTGTTTCGGTGTGTGTCCTTGGAAGCTCCCTAGCAGGTTTATCATCATCAGGTCTCTACTGACTGACTTGTCACATCAGAGCCAAACAATCAATCCGGAACCTTCTAAACAAAGGTCTTTACACACACCTCTGTTCCCCAAGACTACACACACAGATCCTATTGCTCCCCTACACACAGACCGTAATGCTATCGGGGGAACCATAATCACACACACACAGGAGGTAAGGAGATCCGGGGAACCATAATTAGGGGACACTGTTGTTGTGCTACTCTCTCTACAGTGGTTTCTGGTTACAGTGCAGGGTTGTGTTTCTACGCTAGCCTTGAGCACACCGCTGGAGACACACACTTACACACACAGAATACACCACAACAACAGAAACATAACAATGACGCACTACGGGCCTTCAAGAATGTAAGTTTAGTAGACTACAGTACACACACACACACACACACACACACACAAACACACACACACACAGACACACACACACACAGACACACACACACACACACACACACACACACACACACACACACACACTTCAATTTCCCTGCTAAACTGCAGCAACACAATGCATGGCCCCACTGCCCTCTGCTCATTAGCACAGTATGAGAGAGAAAGATAGAGAGGGAGAGGAAAAACAGAGAGTAAATGGTTGTTAGTGTTGCAACTCATATAGATGTTAGGCTACACAACCAGCTGTGATCTATGTTACCTTATGAAGCACCAATAGGTACTTCTGTCCTATCAACATAACAGAGACCATAATATATGAGCCTACTAACCACTATGTAACCTCATCACTCCAGTAACTCAGTGTTTAACCAGAGAAGTGTTTTCCACTGACTGAGTGGGCATGTAGCATTGCCATAAGGGATCAACTCTATTCCCTTCTCAATCTCAGCTCATTGTGTGTGTGTTTGATAGTGTGTGTGTGTGTGTGTGTGTGTTGTGTGTTCATGCTTGCGTGCATGTGTGTGTCTAGGGTTATGTTAGTTAATCATAGCCTTCACTCAGCATAAATAAAGAGCAATCACTCTGGTTCCCTACGGATCCCCTACGGACACTGATATGACAGGGATGAAGCTCTGTGAAGAGGACAATAAACACATTTGGACAATACTCACTAAGCTAAGGACAATACACACAAACATGACAAATGTGCAGCTGAAGTACCTACTGTTTGGCAATGTGCACACACACATGCACCAATGTATTGGACAATGTACCACTGATGTTGGGCAATTGATGACTAATTCATGTTGTTACTCAATACTGACCTGATCTACAGTTCATTAGGTCAACTGATCCTTTGCACCGAGCTGCACACACGCGCGCACATGCACACATACACACTGACACAAGCACACCCACCCACGCACAAACACTGACGCATGCGTGCACACACACACACACACAGTGGCCTCCTCCTGACACCCGTACATCACAGAGAGAGAGCAGAGGAAACCTAATTTGGAGAACAGGCTCCTCTCTGCCTGGTTGGGAGGCTGGACGGATTATGGGCTTTTATACACACTAATCTAGTTTAGCCACGCAGGGAGAGGGAGGGAGTGTGTGTGTGTGTGTGTGTGTGTGTATGTGTGTAAGCGTGTCTGGGCAGGGCCACTTAGCCCCCCCACTAGCGATAGAGTGTGTGTGTGTCATTGTGTGTGAATGTGTGTGTGTCTGACTTGTGTTTGTCCGATGTGTGTGTGTGCACGTGTGTGTGCCCAGTAGCCCATCCTGTGTTAGCAGGAGATAGGGTAGTCCTCTAGCCCCTAGTCGTCTAAAGGAAGCTGGCACCACTACAGAGACAGGAACACATACACACACCGAGAGGTATGCTCCACAGCACTTCACTGAAACACTGTCACACTCCTAACTGGCATGATCAAAGTAGTTATTATGAAGCGGTTATCTTTAGCTTTCTCTCTGCCTGGACAGATGGACTGTGTGTGTGTGTGTGTGTGTGTCTGTCTGTCTGTCTGTCTGTCTGTCTGTCTGTCTGTCTGTCTGTCTGTCTGTCTGTCTGTCTGTCTGTCTGTCTGTCTGTGTGTGTGTGTGTGGTGTGTGTGTGTGTGTGTGTGTGTGTGTGTATGTGTGTGTATGTGTGTATGTGTGTGTGTGTGTGTGTGTGTGTGTGTGTCTGTGTGTGTTCCCTGACCGTCTGTTCAGCCTCATAACAGAGGTCAGTGGTCAGAGAGGAGGGCAGGAGCCAGCTGTGTGAACCAACAGCTGTGTGTTCAGCAAACACACACACACACACACACACACACACACACACACACACACACACACACACACACACACACACACACAGACAGATCTCTGTTCTTATCACTCCTAAGACAAGACAACAGTGAACAGTATATTTAAACATGTTAGAATGTGTAAGGGGCCTGTCAAACGTGTATAAGTTGTAAGTGTGTGTGTGTGAGTGTCAGTGTGTGTTTCAGTTTCAAGTGTTAATGTCACATGCACAAGTACAGTGAAATGCACACACCCCTCTGTGGGGCCCCTGTGTTAAGGGTCAGCGTGGTGCAGGTGATGTTTCCTACCCTCCCCACCTGGGGTCAGCCCGTCCGGAAGTCCAGGATCCAGTTGCAGAGGGAGGTGTTCAGACTCAGAGTCCTAAACTTGGTGATGAGCTTGGAGGGGACAATGGTGTTGAAAGCTGAGCTGTAGTCAATGAACAGCATTCTCACATAGATATTCCTCTTATCTAGATGGGTGAGGGCAGTGTGGAGAGCAATTGAGAAAGGGTGCATGAGTGTGTGTTTGAGCAGCTGTTGCTACCACGGTATAGGAGGCCTGGCCAGGGAGTGTGTACAGAGCCAGAAGCAGAGATACAGGGCATCTCCACTACAGTTCATACACTCTGTGCACTGCTCAGTGAGCCTTCTCTCCCATGGTAAACTTTCCACCCACGCCCCCGATGGCAGGATGCCACCAACCAGAGAGGGTTAGGAGTATAAGAACGACGGAGCGAGGTGGTGGTGGTGGGGAGGGAGAGGGGTCGGAAACTCCAAGTGGTGTGACAGAGTGTGTGTGTGTGTGTGTGTGTGTGTGTGTGTGTGTGTGTGTGTGTGTGTGTGTGTGTGTGTGTGTGTGCATGCGTGTGTCCAAGGGGTAGTGACATGGCCGCCAGCGGAGTGTGACCACAGGGTCAGTGTGGGATTGGCCGGGACAGCCAACACATTCCTGACCACGGGAGACAGTCCGCAGGGTCTGAACGACGTGACCACACTGGGAAGGATGGGAAAACTACTGGCATAGAGGAACTGGAGAGGAGACTCTGGGTTCTACTGTAACTCTACTGAGAGGACAGGAGGAAGTGAGGAAAGGAGGGAGGAAGAGAGAGAGGGAAAGAGAGGGGAGAGCGAGGAGAGAGAGAGAGAGAGAGAGAGAGAGAGAGAGGAGAGAGAGAGAGAGAGAGAGAGAGAGAGAGAGATGGAAAGAGATGGAAAGAGAGAAAGAAAGAAAGAAAGAAAGAAAGAACACAGTCCTGTCTAAACTCTTCAGCGTGTGTGAGCGCAGGGTTGAGTAATTACAGACTGGGCTGGTGTGTGGAGCCGACAGTCTACCACAACACAGCCAGAGCCACAACACACACACACACACACACACACACACACACACACACACACACACACACACACACACACACACACACACACACACACACACACACACACACAATCTATTCCCATATTAGGAGGATGCAATGCTGTCTGTGTTTGTGCAGCAAGAGAAGTCAGCTGTGTGGAGTACTACCGCCACCTAGTGGATGATGACAGAACAATCAGAAAACACAGAGGCAGCACACACGCAAATATACACACACACACACAACATGAACATGTCTTTAACAATTTAACTATTTCAATCTGGTGTGCTAGTTGGAGTAGAGTTGATTACCTCTCCATTGACTGTGGATGCCACGCAACAAGCATATGCATTGACCACAAATTCTGCTAGTTAAGTTTGACACTACAATGACGGGAATCGTCTTAAGAGGGACAGACAGGGCTTTATCTTTATAGAGTAATGTATTAATAGAGGCCAACCTCCCTATATGTATGTCTGTATGTCTGTCTCACACCATGTCCTGTCAGGAAGTACTCCAAGAGAGAGGAGAGAGAGAGAGAGAGAGAGAGAGAGAGAGAGAGAGAGAGAGAGAGAGAGACTATCTACATCACTATGAAGCAATAAGAAGATAATAGAGCTGGTAATAAGTCTTGGTCTGGAACAAACATTGTGTTTTTGTTAGATATTATTGATTAATCCCACACGGATTAATCACATTTCAGGGAGGAAGTTGACTAATGAACACACACACACACAGAGCAGCCAGAATCTGTCCCAAACAGCCACACACCCCCTCCCTCTCAGTTGTCAGTTAAGTAGCAGTGGAG
>NW_028164999.1:0-87500 GCF_964263955.1 Coregonus lavaretus
GTTCAAACAATAGTATGCATGTAGAAATACCATGGGACCACGCAGCAGTCATACCGCTCAGGAAGGAGACGCGTTCTGTCTCCTAGAGATGAACGTACTTTGGTGCGAAAAGTGCAAATCAATCCCAGAACAACAGCAAAGGACCTTGTGAAGATGCTGGAGGAAACAGGTACAAAAGTATCTATATCCACAGTAAAATGAGTCCTATATTGACATAACCTGAAAGGCCGCTCAGCAAGGAAGAAGCCACTGCTCCAAAACCGCCATAGAAAAGCCAGACTACGGTTTGTAACTGCACATGGGGACAAAGATTGTACTTTTTGGAGAAATGTCCTCTGGTCTGATGAAACAAAATTAGAACTGTTTGGCCATAATGACCATCGTTATGTTTGGAGGAGAAAGGGGAAGAAGAACAAGCCGAAGAACACCATCCCAACCGTGAAGCACGGGGGTGGCAGCATCATGCTGTGGGGGTGCTTTGCTGCAGGAGGGACTGGTGCACTTCACAAAATAGATGGCATCATCAGGAAGGAAAATTATGTGGATATATTGAAGCAACATCTTAAGACATCAGTCAGGAAGTTAAAGCTTGGTCGCAAATGGGTCTTCCAAATGGACAATGACCCCAAGCATACTTCCAAAGTTGTGACAAAATGGCTTAAGGACAACAAAGTCAAGGTATTGGAGTGGCCATCACAAAGCCCTGACCTCAATCCCATAGAACATTTGTGGGCAGAACTGAAAAAGCGTGTGCAAGCAAGGAGGCGTACAAACCTGACTCAGTTACACCAGCTCTGTCAGGAGGAATGGGCCAAAATTCACCCAACTTATTGTGGGAAGCTTGTGGAAGGCTACCCGAAACGTTTGACCCAAGTTAAACAATTTAAAGGCAATGCTACCAAATACTAATTGAGTGTATGTAAATTTCTGACCCACTGGGAATGTGATGAAATAAATAAATAATTATCTCTACTATTATTCTGACATTTCACATTCTTAAAATAAAGTGTTGATCCTAACTGACCTAAGACAGGGAATTTTTACTAGGATAAAATGTCAGGAATTGTGAAAAACTGAGTTTAAATGTATTTGGCTAAGGTGTATGTAACTTCTGACTTCAACTGTAGATATGAAAAACAGGAAGAGTGTTGTCTCTGCTTTATCACAGGATAAGGCTGTCTAACAACCCCTCTGCTCCACCCTTGAACCACTCTGAACCCATTAACCCCCCTCCATAGATCCCTAACCCTGACTGGACCCCCCTCCATAGATCCCTAACCCTGACTGGACCCCCTCCATAGATCCCTAACCCTGACTGGACCCCCTCCATAGATCCCTAACCCTGACTGGACCCCCTCCATAGATCCCTAACCCTGACTGGACCCCCCTCCATAGATCCCTAACCCTGACTGGACCTCCCTCCATAGATCCCTAACCCTGACTGGACCCCCTCCATAGATCCCTAACCCTGACTAGACCCCCCTCCATAGATCCCTAACCCTGACTGGACCCCCCTCCACTTGTCATTTCTTCTAATTTTTCTACCGCTCCCTCTCTCTGCCCCTCTATCTTTCCATCCACTCCTACTTCTTCCCTTGTGGAGATTTATCACGCGTCTCATTGGTCCAGACAGACAGGAAGTCACACAGGAAGTGCCACTGCAAGATGCCTCAATCAGGAAACAGCCGAGAGGAAGATTGGCTGTTTTTGTAGTATTTTGGCAGGGATGGCACACACGCACCTCTCTCGCTCTCTCTGACACAGAGACAACACTCTGCCTGACTAACCATTATATATATATATATATTTTTTTTTTTTTTTTTTTTTAGTCATTTAGCAGACGCTCTTATCCAGAGCGACTTACAGTTAGTGAATACATATATATATATTTTTTCATACTGGTCCCCCGTGGGAATTGAACCCACAACCCTGGCGTTGCAAACGCTATGCTCTATCAACTGAGCTACATCCCTGCCGGCCATTCCCTCCCCTACCCTGGACAACGCTAGGCCAATTGTGCGCTGCCCATGAGTCTCCCGGTCGCGGCCGGCTGCGACAGAGCCTGGATTCGAACCAGGATCTCTAGTGGCACAGCTAGCACTGCGATGCAGTGCCTTAGATTATGTCCCTAACTGGAAGTTTCCTATCTGGGGATAAGAAACACATGCTTCCTCTCTCCAATGTAAGACTGCATAATAAGGAAGTTCAATATGAGTCCTGAACAGCCCCCTCGTAATAAATTCTAGCAGAGAACATCCAACATCATAAACACATATGGTACAGAACAGAGGAGGAGAGACAGAGAGATGGAGGGAAAAAAGATAGAGGGAGGGTACCAAAGAAAGAAATACAAAGAGAGAGAGAGGAGAGAGAGATGTAGAGGGAGATACACTCTTAGAAAAAAAGGGAAACGTATTTGTTTTTCATCTTTGCAGACCTCAGGAGGGAGGAGGGTGTTAGTTTCTCTTTCAGACCTCCAGTATCTGTCACTGAACTCAGGATGGAGGAGGGTGTTAGTTTCTCTCTCAGCCCAAATGAGTCAGCACAATTTCATGTAGTTCAACAGGGAGTCATTTCAATCAGTTCAATGAGTAGTCAGTTCAGTTCGGTGTTTTTTAAACTGCAAAACAAATACATTTCCCACTGCTGGGATAATCAATCTAACGTGAACTTGAACTAAATTCAGTGTGGTGTCAATTCAATTCGGTGTGGTGTCAATTCAATTCAGTGTGGAGTCAATTCAGTTCAGTGTGGTGTCAATTAAATCCAGTGTGGAGTCAATTCAGTTCAGTGTGGTGTCAATTAAATTCAGCGTGGAGTCAGGTCAGTTCAGTTCACTAATCTAGTCAGTTCAGTTCACTAATCTAGTCCACTTCAATTAATCCAGTCAGTCCCTAGTGTCTCTGCATATCTAACTGATGTCTCATTAATGGCTCTGTGTGAGAAACATGAGGAGACGTGCGCACGTCGCAGGCAGGCAGCGTCTAGTTGAGTTCTGGCGGACTTGTTATTCCACCTCAGTCTGCCAGGAGGATGAGTCGTTCATGTGTATTAATGTTAACGTCTTCTGATGCACAGCACTGTGACACATCTTGCTATTTCCTGTCATAGCACATGGACCACGTGTCCGAAGAAGGAACAACTCCTGGTCATACTTACGAACTCAAACGTGTTGATGTGTTTGTTTGTTGCTCTGCGTTGGCTAACGTGCTGCCAATCATTAAGTTCTACAACTCTACAGGACACTTCTAGATAAACAATAGAAGACTCAGAAACTTATCCCACCCATTTCAGAGGCCTAATTGTTTTATTTCTCAGTGCTTTCCTTTTAACTGTAAGTGGCATGGAATCTCTGATCTCTGCCATCATACCCCCCCCATCCCCTTAACCCCCAACTATCCTCCCCCAGTGTCCCGCATGCATCTGGGCCATGCAGGCCAGTCAGTCCAGTCAGGCGTGGGGAGGGTTGTATAAATGTTATCTCAAGGTCTGCCAGTCTTTTAAAGGCATGCTGCCAGGGCAACACCATTGGTTGCCAGCGCTGAATGGGTCTGTGCTGACCCCCATTCTCGTTGCCGTCACACTCGGGTGAACATGCAGAATGACCCTCTCATTCCACAGCCTTAATGGTCGCCCCCGGGCAGCCCTTGGCAGCATTTCACAGAGATGCACTATGGGTAGAGAGGAGAGGAGGAGCAAGGCTGAAGGTTTTCAATGGTTTGGGTTTATGTTCTGACTGTATGTTACCGTGAGTGTGTGTGTGTGTGTGTGTGTGTGTGTGTGTGTGTGTGTGTGTGTGTGTGTGTGTGTGTGTGTGTGTGTGTGTGTGTGTGTGTGTGTGTGTGTGTGTGTGTGTGTGTGTGTGTGTGTGTGTGTGTGTGTGTGTGTGTGTGTGTGCGTGTGTGTGTGCGTGTGTGTACGTGTGTGTACTACATCTAGAGAGATGGTGGTTCCATTGTCCTTCCCAGTTTTAGGTGTGAACGCACACAACGTTGAAAGGGTTAAGATCTGTGAAGGGTTATGGGGATCAGGCCTGATTTCCAATGATGACATCATCATTGTTCTGGATTAGGGGCTGATCTAGAGGGGTTTGAGGTTCAGAAGACCAGGTCAGAGATCAGATCACAGAGGAACACAAAGAGGATAGGGAGGTTCAGCGCGGAGCTAGTTTGTTAAGAACCTGGATTTATTTGTAAGACCTTTCAAATCCTTTGACTGGGGAACACTCTTCAATAGAGTATGCTAGGGGGGGTAGCGGAGTTCTTCGAAAAGTAGAAAGGAACAGTAAACCTGGTTTAAAAAAACAGATAAAGCAACACCTCAGGGCACAACGCCTCTCCCCTATTTGACCTGGATAGTTTGTGTGTATGTATTGATATGTAGGCTACGAGTGCCATAAAAATAAAAATAAATTATGTCGTTCTGTCCTTGAGCTGTTCTTGTCTATTCATGTTCTGTATTATGTTATGTTTCATGTTTTGTGTGGACCCCAGGAAGAGTAGCTGCTGCTTTTGCAACAGCTAATGAGGATCCTAATAAAATACCAAATACCCATCATCCAGAAATGTAGCTCAATATACTGTCAAGAACTGAGATGTGTTTAATAGGCGAATCCTTTCCATTTTGAATATGGACATATACACCGCAGTATATTAATTGGTTGTATACCAGTACACCGCAGTATATGTCCATACAGCTTTTTTCTATAGTTCCTCAGAGTGTAAAAGGATCTGTGCTGAACACACACTTTCTGACCACATGCAGAACAGGAAGCAGCACATTGTGATGAAACTGCCGATGGTGTGTGTGTGAGTGTGAGTGTGTGTGTGTGCTTCCAGACAGCAGAGGATATTCAGCATGTAGCCTATACCCTATGAAAGTCCCGCCTACTTCCTGGTGCAAGCCTGTCTGTTTTTGAATTGCCGTCAAGATTACATCATCAAATTCATGAAAATGGGGTCATTTAAGAGATATGTAAAATTATATTTGTATTTAACTTTACCAAATGTATTTTATGAAGGTTTTCGATTACGAAAAAAATAGCACAATCGAAAACCTTCATGAAAGGCATCAGGTAGAAATAAATTAATCCACGAATACGAATATAATTTTACATATATCTTAAATGAACATGTTTTCATGAATGTGATGATGTAAGCTTGAAGCCCATTCAAAAACAGTATGGGACTTGCACCAGGAAGTAGGCGGGACTTTCATAGGGTATTCCCTTATAGTCAGCCGGTGGAGGGTCAGTGAACTGAGCTATGTATTTTCACAGTAAATACCAGGTCATTTAAAGTAAAGTGCTTCCAGAAAGGCATCTAAAATGTATTTTAACTATAATGTGGTATATTTCCTTGACCTTGGTTGACGTTATCAATAGTATTTAATGAAAGAACGCTGCACCCTGCAACAGTATAATAACTTAGCCCAAACTCTCCATGCTTTCAGCTCTGTGGAACTGAAGGTCATATGATTGAGGCAGAATTCCTGTCCTCTCAAAATATATTCTCCTCCATCCCTCTGTTGATGTCTGTTAACTTATCTTTTTCCCTTTTTGCATACCGATATCGAGATGCCCTCATCCATGGAACATCAGACTGAAAGTCAAATTGCTGTCAATTCCATTACTATCTGGCCATTCTGCATTCTGAATAGCTCTTTGTAATGTTTCTGCTCACACGGAAGTGTTTAAAGTTCCCTGCTTCCCCCTCCTTTTGCTAACTGTACCAATACTGTGAAAATACTTGTACAGATGTCTCTAAGCAACTCAACTATGTGTTTTAGTATGTGTAGCACATGGGGATGTGTGAAACGTACTCCTCATCCTGAATAGCGCTGACTGGTAAGATGCTTCAGGAGGGCGGTCACGTGTCCTGGCAAGGAAGAGGTCCTGGGTGTGCGCTGAATTAGGAGGAAGTGGTACTCGCTAAGCAAGCATCTTGACATCCTTCATATACAATATGCTTGATTATGTTCTGGCAAATTCGTCCTTATACTAATCAAAGAACCAAAGCATTTCAGAGTTTTTGTAGAATCAAGATAGACTTTATTACATACGTAATAGAGCCGAGGTGGTTTGCAAAACATCTAATTGTCCACCTCCCAGCTCTCAGTTATATGGTAATTTTACATACATTTTTATCTTAACCCCTCACTCTTGGGTTCCACCACCACTGTCTTCAGTTTCCCCCTCTTGACCGCTCCGCCCACTTCCTTAGTTTATGATAGTGGCGAAATCTGACTTCTATTCAGTTTGGAAACAATGGTGGTGTGACCAATCAAGCTTTGTCATGCACAAATAACAGCCCTGTCATGTAAAAAATAATCATGTTCAGTTTGAAATTTGTTCAACCCTGGCTCACCCTGGCTTGACCTGGAGATGGATTGTGGACAACATGGCAGGCCCACAATCAATCTCTCAAACATACCCAAGCCTAACCCCTCTGTCCAAAGCTGTCACACTATAATTTAATCAGGAAGACGCTCAAGGAGAGACAAAGGGTTCAGCCTGGTGTCAGTCACTGATAATATAATACAACCGAAGACAGGTCAGATGACCAGAGAACAAACACATAAACCCAGTGAGAGAAACCAATTACGTTCTTGCCTATCAACAGAGATGTATCAATGGTTATCCCTGGCTCCGTGTTTGTTGATTAATCATGTCTATCCCATAGTCCACTGAACAATCCTCATCATATGGTTAATATCTAACAGAGCCATTTCACAATTCCCTGAGCTATTTCCTTGCTCTGTTTCAGGCCTCTTCTTGTCATGTTGTGATTAACTATTTAACCATACATTGTTAGCTTGTCATTATGTAATTAACTATGCTTACTATGCTTAAATGGAAAATCCCCATCAGTTTCAAAAGCAACTATGTTGGAGAACATGTTTTACGCTGGTGGGTTGATGCTGTGCTAGAGAAGTGTCGTCCATGACATTGGGTAGCAGATGTGTTGTATGCTACACTCTTAGAAAAAAGGGTTCCAAAAGGGTTCTTCGGCTGTCCCCATAGGAGAACACTTTGAATAACCTTTTTTGGTTCCAGGTAGAACCCTTTTGGGTTCCATGTAGAACCCTCTGTGGAAAGGGTTCTACCTGGAACCAAAAGGGTTCTAAGGTTTTAGATATAACTTTATTTTCCAAGAGTGTAGCAATTGTGTTGGGAGCTGACCAGGGTGAATTTCATCCTGGAGGGTTAAGGAGTTGGCGAGTGTGTTTGGCACTAGTGTTTGAAGCTAGCAAGTTTGACTGGCTCTGAGGAGTATATTCTCCTCTCATGTGTGAGCTTCTCCACGTGCTCTGCTACTCTGCAATCAGCCTCCATTGTTTTTGTGACCAGCAGGTGCTGATAAGCTCTGAGGGGAGCCAGGCATGACAAGTTGCACAGCACCCACTTAGGGGAAGGAGTGCCAGGCATAGCAAGTTGCAAAATGAAAATTCATATTTTCATTAGCGAGTGCTAAAAAATGCTCACACTCCACTTTCACACTCCACAATCTAACTCAAACGACTTGCATCCAACCATGTGAAATAACTGCAAGTATGCTGTTATGTGTGCCTGGAGTTTTTCATGGTCTGCCTACTATTGACTCTTCTATCATAACAAACTAGTGACCAGAAGAAAGGTTGCTGGTGTCTTCTCTATTAAAGCTGCAATATGTAACTTTTTGGGGCGACCAGACCAAATGAACATAGAAATGTGTGTTACAGATCTGTCATTCTGTCAAGGGTTGCTATGGTAGGTGTGGTGTGGAATCAGGCGCAGGAGGCAGAAGTAAAGTCCAACAAAAATACTTTAGTAGAATTCACAATGAATATCCACAACCAGCCCGGAGGCGAGAAAAGCGCGCTCAGGCGTATACAAACGGGCGCAGTAAATAAGTGCGTAATCTACTCCTAAACAACAAACAAGGAGGAAAGCACACAATAGCGCACCAAAATACAAGTAGCGCTGCAACACGACATGGAACAATTACACACAACACCTAACTAACAACAAGGAAACTAAATAGGGTGCTAATTAAGACATAACACAAAACAGGTGTGACAAACAGACAAAACCAATCAAACAAGAAACATAGAGCGGTGGCAGCTAGTACTCCGGAGACGACGACCGCCGAAACCTGCCCGAACAAGGAGGAGGGGCCGCCTCGGCCGAAACCGTGACAGTACCCCCCCCCTTGACGCGCGGCTCCAGCCGTGCGCCGCCCCCGGCCTCGGGGACGACCCGGAGGACGCGGAGCAGGGCGCGTAGGATGACCACGATGGAATTCGGTCAGCAGGGACGGATCCAGAATGTCCCTCCTCGGCACCCAGCACCGCTCCTCCGGACTGTACCCCTCCCACTCCACGAGATATTGGAGACCCCCCATCCGGCGTCTCGAATCCAGGATGGTCCGAACAGTGTACGCCGGAGCCCCCTCGATGTCCAACGGGGGCGGAGGAGTCTCCTCAATCTCAAAGTCCTGGAGTGGACCAGCTACCACCGGCCTGAGGAGAGACACATGGAACGAGGGGTTAATATTCTTGTAATCAATGGGCAGTTGTAACCTGTAACACACCTCGTTCAATCTCCTCAGGACTTTAAAAGGCCCCACAAACCGCCGACCCAGCTTCCGGCAGGGCAGGCGGAGGGGCAGGTTTCTGGTTGAGAGCCAGACTCGATCTCCAGGTGCGTACACTGGCCCCTCACTGCGGTGTAGGTCGGCGCTCGTCTTCTGTCGACGGATGGCTCGCTGCAGATGGACGTGTGCAGCGTTCCACGTCTCCTCCGAGCGCCGCACCCACTCATCCACAGCAGGGGCCTCGATCTGGCTCTCATGCCAAGGTGCCAGAACCGGCTGGTACCCTAACACACACTGGAAAGGGGTTAGTCTCGTGGAGGAGTGGCGGAGAGAGTTCTGTGCCATCTCGGCCCAGGGCACATATCTCGCCCACTCCTCCGGCCGGCCCTGACAATATGACCTCAGAAACCTACCCACATCCTGGTTGACTCGTTCGACCTGCCCATTACTCTCCGGGTGGTAACCCGAGGTAAGGCTAACCGAGACCCCCAACCGTTCCATAAAGGCTCTCCAGACCCTGGAGGTAAACTGGGGGCCTCGATCGGACACTATATCCTCGGGTACCCCGTAATGCCGGAAGACGTGAGTAAATAGAGCCTCAGCGGTCTGTAGGGCAGTAGGAAGACCCGGCATGGGAAGGAGACGACAGGCCTTCGAGAACCGATCCACAACGACCAGGATGGTGGTATTCCCTTGTGAGGAGGGAAGGTCGGTAACAAAATCCACCGAGAGGTGAGACCAGGGTCGTTGTGGAACGGGCAGGGGTTGTAATTTACCCCTGGGCAAATGTCTGGGCGCCTTACACTGGGCACACACTGAGCAGGAGGAGACATAAACCCTCACATCCCTGGCTAACGTTGGCCACCAGTACTTCGTACTAAGGCAGTGCACTGTCCGGCCAATACCTGGATGTCCAGAGGAGGGGGACGTGTGAGCCCAATAAATCAGCCGATCCCGGACCTCGAGCGGGACGTACGTCCGACCCACCGGACACTGTGGAGGGCTAGGGTCGGTGCGTAATGCCCGCTCGATCTCCGCATCGACCTCCCACACCACCGGTGCCACCAGACAAGACTCCGGTAGTATGGGAATGGGCTCCACGCACCTCTCCTCCGCGTCATACCGCCGGGACAGGGCATCTGCCTTCCCGTTCTGGGACCCAGGGATGTAAGTGATCTTGAACACAAACCGGGCGAGAAACATAGTCCATCGAGCCTGGCGAGGATTCAGTCTCCTAGCTGCCCGAATGTATTCCAGGTTACGATGGTCGGTCAGAATGAGGAAAGGGTGCTGAGCCCCCTCAAGCCAATGCCTCCACACCTTTAGGGCCTGTACTACGGCTAACAGCTCCCTGTCCCCTACGTCATAGTTCCGCTCCGCCGGACTGAGCTTCTTAGAATAAAAAGCACAGGGGCGGAGCTTAGGTGGTGTGCCGGACCGTTGAGAAAGAACTGCCCCGATACCGGCCTCAGACGCGTCCACCTCTACTTGGAAGGGTAAAGTGGGATCCGGGTGCGCCAGCACCGGAGCCGAGGTAAACAGGTCCTTCAGTCTCCCAAAACCCCTGTCCGCCTCAGCCGACCACTGCAAGCGCACCGGACCCCCCTTAAGAAGAGACGTTATGGGAGCTGCCACCTGTCCAAAACCCCGGATAAACCTTCGGTAGTAATTCGCAAAACCCAAGAACCGCTGCACCTCTTTAACCGTAGTTGGGGTTTGCCAATTACGCACGGCGGACACTCGGTCCACCTCCATTCTCACCCCTGACGCAGACAACTGGTAACCCAAAAAGGAGACTGACTCCTGAAAGAACAGACATTTCTCGGCTTTGACATACAGGTCATGCTCCAACAGTCTCCTCAATACCCTGCGCACCAGGGCTACATGCTCGGCCCGAGTAGAACTGTACACAAGAATATCATCTATGTACACCACTACTCCCTGCGCCTGCATGTCCCGGAAAATCTCATCTACAAACGATTGGAAGACTGATGGAGCATTCATTAACCCATATGGCATGACGAGATACTCGTAATGGCCGGAGGTAGTACTAAATGCTGTCTTCCACTCATCGCCCTCCCTAATGCGCACCAAGTTATATGCGCTCCTGAGGTCCAATTTTGTGAAAAACCGTGCCCCGTGTAATGACTCCGTCATGGTCGCAATCAGCGGGAGTGGATAACTATATTTCACAGTCACCTGATTGAGACCGCGGTAATCAATACACGGACGCAAACCTCCATCCTTTTTTTTCACAAAAAAGAAGCTCGAGGACGCGGGAGAAGTGGAGGGCCGTATGTATCCCTGTCTCAGAGACTCGGCAATGTAAGTCTCCATTGCCCTTTTCTCCTCCTGTGACAAAGGATACACACGGCTCCGCGGGAGCGCAGCTCCTGTCTGGAGGTCTATCGCACAATCCCCCTGTCTATGAGGTGGCAACCTTGCCGCTCTGGTCTTACTAAACACGAGTGCCAAATCCTCATACTCAGGCGGAATGTGCAGTGCTGGCATCTGGTTCGGGCTCTCCACCGAGGTCGCCCCTACGGAAACACCCAGACATAGCCCCTCACACTGAGCAGACCACCCTTTAAGAGCCTTCTCTCGCCACGAAATCGTAGGATCATGGGTAATCAACCAGGGAAGCCCCAGTACCACCGGATACGCAGGAGAGTCGATCAGATAGAGTTGAATCGTCTCCTCATGACCCCCCTGCGTCATCATCCTAAGTGGCGCCGTGACCTCCCCAATTAACCCAGATCCTAACGGACGACTATCTAAGGCATGTACAGGGAAGGGTTTATCGACTGAAAGAAGGGGAATCCCTAACTTAACACAGAAATTACGATCTACAAAATTCCCAGCTGCGCCTGAATCGACTAGCGCCTTATGCTGGGAACGAGGTGCAACCTGTGGGAAACAAACAGGTAATGTAATGTGTACGACAGAAAGCTCTGGGTAAGTAGGGCGCCTACTCACCTGGGAGGACTCCCCAATGTGTGACCTGCCATCTCCCTCACCAGGGGACCCTCCCCAGCACCTAGCCGCGGTGTGCCCTCCGCGGCCACAGTTGGTGCAGGAGACTGCCCCCCTCGGGTTCCTTCCTCTCCTCCCTCTAGCGCCAGCACCTCCAAGCTCCATCGGGCTCTGCTCGGAGGCGCTGGAGGGTGGAATGGGAGGCCCCCACCTGGGACGTCCGCGGGTCGCGAGCAGGGTGTCCAGCCGAATGGCCATGTCCACCAGCTGGTCAAATGTTAGTGTAGTATCCCTGCACGCTAACTCTCTGCGGACGTCCTCCCGAAGGCTACATCTAAAGTGGTCTATGAGGGCCCTCTCATTCCACCCTGCTTCGGCCGCTAGAGTCCGGAACTCCAGCGCAAACTCTTGAGCGCTCCTCATCCCCTGTCGGAGGTGGAATAGACGCTCCCCCGCCGCCTTCCCCTCTGGTGGATGGTCAAAGACAGCACGGAAGCGGCGGGAGAACTCCGCATAGGTGACTGTGGCGGCGTCTATTCCCCTCCATTCGGCGTTGGCCCACTCCAACGCCTTGCCGGTGAGACAGGAGATGAGGGCGGAAACGCTCTCGTATCCCGAGGGCGCCGGGTGTATGGTGGCAAGGTAGAGTTCCACTTGTAATAGGAACCCCTGACACCCGGCAGCGGTGCCGTCGTACGCCCTCGGGAGCGAGAGCCGAATCCCACTGGGTTCCTGTAGTTGGACGGGCGGGCTGTCCGATGGTGATGGTGCGATAGGTGGGGGTGTGGGTACCCCGCTGGTTTCCCATCGATGGAGGGTGTTCATTACGCGGTCCAAGGCGTGTCCGATCTGGTTGATACGATCCTCTTGACCGCGAAGACGCTCCTCCATGATGTCGGTGGGTGCTCCTGCTGATTCCATAATACGGTGTGTAATTCTGTCAAGGGTTGCTATGGTAGGTGTGGTGTGGAATCAGGCGCAGGAGGCAGAAGTAAAGTCCAACAAAAATACTTTAGTAGAATTCACAATGAATATCCACAACCAGCCCGGAGGCGAGAAAAGCGCGCTCAGGCGTATACAAACGGGCGCAGTAAATAAGTGCGTAATCTACTCCTAAACAACAAACAAGGAGGAAAGCACACAATAGCGCACCAAAATACAAGTAGCGCTGCAACACGACATGGAACAATTACACACAACACCTAACTAACAACAAGGAAACTAAATAGGGTGCTAATTAAGACATAACACAAAACAGGTGTGACAAACAGACAAAACCAATCAAACAAGAAACATAGAGCGGTGGCAGCTAGTACTCCGGAGACGACGACCGCCGAAACCTGCCCGAACAAGGAGGAGGGGCCGCCTCGGCCGAAACCGTGACACATTCTGATTAAAAGCAAGTCTAGGAAGCAGTAGATCTGTTCTACGTGTGCTATTTCAATGCTTCCCGTTCGTAAGTTTCACGTCTTTTACTTTAGGTTTTGTACACCAGCTTCAAACAGCTGAAAATACAATATTTTTGGTTATGGAAAATATATTTCACAGCAGTTTAGATGGTACAATAATTCTCTACACTATACTTGCTTGTTTTTGTCACATAAACTGAAATTAGGCGAACTATTAGAATTTTACCAACCAGGAAGTGGCAGAGCGATTTTTGCACAGTGCATCTTTAACTATCTGCATTAAATTAAGGATGTAAGGTCAAACAAGATGTAAGAGGGCAGCAGTCTCAGTTTCTTTCTTTCTTTCTTACTTTCTTTCTTTCTTTCTTTCTGTTCGAGGCGAGAAGAGGAAAAAGAGGGAAGGATGAGCAAAAAAAGGAGAGCGAGGAATCAGGTCAACACTCAACACACAGTAATCCTCTAAAGAAGGCTTTGCATCAGTCCACTGCCAAACACTCTGATGTGTCCTTCAAAAGAACGACTGGAAAAAGGGATGAAAACAATAGGAGGGAAGTATCAGGAAGGAGTGGAGGATGGGAGAGAGAGGTAAAGAGAGGGATATGAGAATTGTAATCATTTTATGCCTATCTCCCATCCTAGCTTTTATAAAACAGCTTGAAGCACTCCCACTGACACTGAAGCAGGTTTTCATCTAGAAAACCATTGTACTTGGCAGAACATTTAATTTGACTTGGAGGAGACGGATTCATGTATCTCAAGGCTAATTTTGAATTGCTAAACTTTATTTGAAGTCACAAAAGGCTGCCATGAGACTAACATCACCTGTCACAACTAGTGAAAGTGCACTGCAGTGTTATGACCAATGAGACACAACTTGTGTCTAACGTTTACCTTTTGTCATAAGAGGATTTTGTTGTTATAAGTTCTCTATGAGCGATGCTATATGATTCATTCGACAGCATCATGTTTCCTTTATCATGGACCCCCCCCTGTAAAGTGCTGATGTTATAATCTCTTTGACGTGTTGCTCTGAGATCAACTTCTGCTCTGCTCTGCCTGGCGGCTACAGTAGGAGTTCTGGGGAAGAAAGAGACCAAATCTGCCTAGGTAATGCCTCAGCAATAGGACAAGTAGTGCCAAATAATCAAGGTTGCCTGTAACATATTCTTGAATAATATATAGCTGACTTGAATAATCTCAACTCTCTTGTTTTAAGAATGCAGACTTTATGCACAAAGACTTCCTGCACATCAGATTAGGCTGCAGAGCAATGACAGCTGTGTCACAACAGCAGAGATAACACAGTGTGTTATATATAGACAAGACAGGGCCTGGCTGTTGGTTTGTTTGTTTGTAGTTAGGACGTGTGTGTGTGTGTGTGTGTGTGTGTGTGTGTGTGTGTGTGTGAGTGTGTATGTGTGTGTGTGTGTGTGTGTGTGTGTGTGTGTGTGTGAGGTGTGTGACTGCTTCTGTTTGTACATGATGTGACTGCATTGTTGATGTTGTATAAGTCAAGTGTTTGTATTGAGTCTAGGTGTTTGCACATACGTGTGTATGTATGTCTTGACTATTGACGTATAGGTGTGTGTGTGTGTGTGTAGGTCTTTGTGTGTGTTTGTGTGTGTGTGTCGTGTGGCGTAATAGAGCTGCTCATTGCTTAGCGTCTCGCTGGTGGAGCTGTAGCAACCGATGGAGACGTTCCTCACCGAGGGCCAGTGCACATGCACAGACATGTCCGTCAAGCGCTCCGTCACCATGGCAACAACCTACTTCCCAGCGAGAGAGCTAGCGAGCGGCGGGCGAGCGTAACGGAGCCCCTGTCAGAGGAGTATGAAGAGACAGAGCTCTGCCAGGGGAAGGTGTAACGGTTATTACCGCCCCCACCATGTCTGGTTGTGTTAAAAGGAGTGAGGGGGAGGAGAGAAGGAGACGTGAGAGAGGCACAAAGTGAATGTGAAACAACTAGAAGTGAACTAGAACCATTTCTCCATTATTGTGCCTGGGTATAAGCCTGTTTGTGTAGATAGAAGTGGACATGTCCCTGTGTGCGTGTGATTATGCGTGTGTGTGTATGTGTGTGTATTGGTGTCTGCGTGAGTGTTTTCAGGAATACGTTTGGGTAGGCACGCATTATGCA
The DNA here is from genome assembly GCF_964263955.1 of Coregonus lavaretus. NCBI lineage: Eukaryota > Metazoa > Chordata > Actinopteri > Salmoniformes > Salmonidae > Coregonus > Coregonus lavaretus. The sequence continues at coordinate 15,093 of NW_028164999.1, forward strand.
GGTGTATGCTTTTACAGTACATACACATATGATGTTCATAGTTCACAGTCATATTTTCCTATCCTCTTTCCCCTTTTCCCAATTGGTTGTCAGACTGGACTGATTCTGACAGTCCTGACAGTGAGCCTGGAGCCTTATCTGTCAAACACCATATAACCATTACAGACATTACATCCAGCTTACATCTCACCACCAGCCTGATAATGAGCAGATTACTGAGAGAAATCAGGGGAGAGAAGTGTGTGAAAGATGTGACACACACTGTGTGGTTGTGTGTGTGTAAAAGAGAAAAAAACATCAAAGACATGCCAAGCTTAGCCGACTGTTATAACTGTACATAATATGTCATTTGTGTAAGACATTAAGATCAAAATGTGTTCATCATATTGAAATACAGAGTTGTGTTATCACCTTACATTGTTGGATTTGGAGAGGATACTGTTTGTTAGATGGGTATGATGAGTAACACCATGTTCTACTTCAGAGAGAGTAAGCGGGTAAACGACAGATGAACAGAGGAAGAGAGGGTGTGAAGACAAGAGAGTTAGAGAACATATCACGGAGGAAACAGTGTGAATGAGGTGGCGATGATAGGGGGAAAGTCCCTAATGTTCTGGGAATTGAGAAGGGGTTATATTTAAAAGATAGATTCAGAGAAAATGTAAAGGATGCTGGGGAACAACAGAGGGTTCAAATTTCTCGTGTGAAAATTGAGAGCGAGAACAGAACAGCAAAGTGAACAGGATGGAGAGAGAAAAAAGAGGGGAAAGGGTGAGAGAAGGGGACAGGAGTTGATGTTAAGAGGGAGAGTGGGGGTGGGGGGGGCTACTAATTGGCCTTCAGAGAGAGGTGAGAGAGCTAGCCACACACACACAGAGAGGTGAGAGAGCTAGCCACACACACACAGAGAGGTGAGAGAGCTAGCCACACACACACAGAGGGGTGAGAGAGCTAGCCACACACACACAGAGGGGTGAGAGAGCTAGCCACACACACACAGAGAGGTGAGAGAGCTAGCCACACACACACAGAGGGGTGAGAGAGCTAGCCACACACACACAGAGGGGTGTAGCGTTATGTTTACAATCACGGCTAGTCTCCAAAGGGCTCTGGTGTTTTCATTCTGTAATGACCAACAAACCATTTGGCTCATCTCTCTCTCTCTCTTCTCTCTCTCTCTCTCTCTCTCTCTCTCTCTCTCTCTCTCTCTCTCTCTCTCTCTCTCTCTCTCTCTCTCTCTCTCTCTCTCTCACTCTCTCTCTCTCTGATCTGTGGGAAATATGTGTCTCTAAGGTGGTCATACATTTGGCAGGAGGTTAGGAAGTGAAGCTCAGTTGTCCATTTTGTGGACAGTGGGCACCAGACATGGGACAACTATGGTTTAAAATATGCTTTGTGGAAAGTAACAATTTTTTTAGCGGAACAAATAGTTAGATTGGAGGTGACTACAACTATTTGAATACAGATCTGAGAAAGTGGGAGAACCTATTCAAGTAAGTTAATATATTTTGAAAATGATAGCTACAGGAACTTTGTGTGCAGGCTAACTCAAATGAGCTGCTAACGTAATGTGTTCGCTAGCTAGCTAACTTTACATACTGTATAGCTAGCCAATAGCTAACTTAATATTAGCTAGTTAGCTACCTATCTTGATGTATTTATTGTTGTAACTCGAAATGCATTTGTAGCTAGGTAGCTAGCTAACTAACAGACATGGAAGAGGGCGTAGGGATTAGCTAGCAGTTCCAGCTGTCAGATGGGAGAGCAGGTTACTCTGGATAGGGCAGGTACCTTTGTGGGAGGACATTATGAAAAGATTCTCCAGTTCCAATCCCTAGCAAGAAACTATGAGGACAGAGAGATATAGCAACATAATATTCAGTGCTGTCTAATTTGATTATAATTTCTTTGTGATGTTTTCTGTCCTCAGATACAGAGAGCCATGAAACCCTGTTTGCAGATGAAGCGGTCCCAATGAATGTCCCAAGAGGGTACATCCTTGTATGCCATGGAATATATGTGATTATATTGTTAGCAAATTTTGTAAACAAAAATACAGTTTGCTCAATTAGTGACAAAACATTTGAGACCCTGATGTTCATCAAATTCAATTGCCATCTTAAATGATTAAGCAAGATCTAAAATGACCATTAAAGAACCATTATGACGATGACGTAACGAGTAATGTAGTGTTTGATGTAGAGAAATTCTGAAAAATAAATGTTAAACAATAAAACAAAATCTGTTTGGTTTATATTTGTTTTGCTTTCCATTATTTCGATCGATAAATGTTAATGTTTAGCACGTTTTAATTTTTTTCTTCAATTATTAATTATTTAATTCTAGGCTATTAAGATTAATATCTGAAAGCCCTCCAAACCACGTGATAATATATTTAGACTCATTAAACTAACTGTTCTAGTTTTTGGTTCTTCATAAAATATTTGGCATCAAATACATATTTTGGGGTTTTCAAATAGAGGAGCAAGTTCAGAAGGGAAACCCGAGTGCGCCGCCTCAGGCTGACGCATCAGCTGAGATGGCATCAATTAGAGGAACAATCACGCCTACCTTATTGGTGGTCTATTCAAGCTGAGCAGGGTCTGCTCACTCATCCTGCTACTGCTACTATGCTGGCTTCTTACTCCCACCACCACCCCAGCCTCCACCTGTTAGGTTTTGTGTTCCTGCCAGGGGGGATTGGTATAGTTTACCGCGCTCACTGCCTGTAGGCTATTTTATATTGATGCTTTGATTGGGCAGTGAGCTACCCTGAAGGAGCAGAGCCTATATCACCAATACTTGCATTATTCATTGCTTAATGAATGGTTAAACATATTTCTACGTTTTCTTTCTGAACTTACATACTGTATATTCAAATACCTTCAAATATTATTTGTTTTTCTGAGACCTGTATTTGAATATGAAAGGAAATAATTGCCAATAATTGACTTTAGTTGATTCTCTATATTCGACTACCTCAAGTATTTTAAAAGTTGGTATTTTCAAATAAACTACAAAATACAACTATTTTCTGCCCAGGTCTGGTGGGTACATATCTTGTATTTTCTTAAGAGCCAGGTCTGCCTATGGCGACCTCTCTCAATAGCAAGTCTATGCTCACTGAGTATGTACATAGTCAAGGATTTTCTTAATTTTGGGTCAGTCACAGTGGTCAGGTATTCTGCCACTGTGTACTCTCTGTATAGGGCCAGATAGCATTCCTGTTGCTGTCCTGGGGCTCTGTGGGGTCTGTTTGGCTGAGGGGACTCTTCTCTAGGATTATCTCTCTGTAGGTGAGGGTTTTGTGGTGGAATGTGTGGGCACCGCTTCCTTTTAGGTGGTTGTAGAATTGAACAGCTCTTTTCTGGATTTTGATAACTAGAGAGTATAGTCCTAATTCTGCTTTGTGTTGTACACAAAGTATATTTTAGCAGAATTCTGCATGCTGTGTCTCAATTGGGTGTTTGTCTCATTTAGTCAATTATTGGTTGCTGAGTGGACCCCAGACCTCACAACCATAGAGGGCAATGGGTTCTATAACTGACTGAAGTATTTTTTGCCAGATCCTAATTTGGATGTAAAGTTTTATGTTCCTTTTGATGGCATAGAAGGACCTTCTTGCCTTGATCGTTCACAGCCTTGTGGCATTGTTGTTTAGGCCGAGGTAGATATCATTATTTGCGTCTAGATAGAATTTGTATTTGTTGTCCTGGCAACTGAACCTTTTTTTGTAACACCACTATGTTCGTCTTATGGAGATTCACTGTCGGGCCCAAGTTTGACAGAATCTGTGCAGATTGATTTCCGAGTCCAGTAGGGTGAGGCTGGGTGCTGCAGACTGTTCTACATTTACATTTACATTTACATCATTTAGCAGACACTCTTATCCAGAGCGACTTACAAATTGGTGCATTCAACTTATGATAGCAAGTGGGACAACCACTTATTATTATAATTTTTTTATGGGGGGTGGGGGAAGAAGGATTACTTTTATACTATTCCAGGTATTCCTTAAAGAGGTAGGGTTTAAAGTGTCTCTGGAAGGTGGTCAGTGACTCCGCTGTCCTGGCGTCATGGGGGAGCTTGTTCCACCATTGGGGTGCCAGAGCAGCGAATAGCTTTGACTGGGCTGAGCGGGAACTGTGCTTCCGTAGAGGTAGGGGAGCTAGCAGGCCAGAGGTGGATGAACGTAGTGCCCTCATTTGGGTGTAGGGTCTGATCAGAGCCTGAAGGTAAGGAGGTGCCGTTCCCCTCACAGCTCCATAGGCAAGCACCATGGTCTTGTAGTAGATGCAAGCCTCAACTGGAAGCCAGTGGAGTGTGCGGAGGAGCGGGGTGACATGAGAGAACTTGGGAAGGTTGAACACCAGATGGGCTGCAGCGTTCTGGATAAGTTGAAGGGGTTTAATGGCACAGGCAGGGAGCCCAGCCAACAGCGAGTTGCAGTAATCCAGACGGGAGATGACAAGTGCCTGGATTAGGACCTGTGCCGCTTTCTGTGTAAGGTAGGGTCATACTCTACAAATGTTGTAGAGCATGAACCTGCAGGATCGGGTCACCGCTTTGATGTTAGCGGAGAACGACAGAGTATTGTCCAGGGTCACGCCAAGGTTCTTTGCACTCTGGGAGGAGGACACAATGGAGTTGTCAACCGTGATGGAGCGGGCAGTCCTTCCCCGGGAGGAAGAGCAGCTCCGTCTTGCCGAGGTTCAGCTTGAGGTGGTGATCCGACATCCACACTGATATGTCTGTCAGACATGCAGTGATGCGATTCACCACCTGGTTATCAGAAGGGGGAAAGGAGAAAATTAATTGTGTGTTGTCTGCGTAGCAAAGATAGGAGAGACCATGTGAGGATATGACAGAGCCAAGTGACTTGGTGTATAGAGAGAATAGGAGAGGGCCTAGAACTGAGCCCTGGGGGACACCTGTGGTGAGAGCACGTGGTGCGGAGACAGATTCTCGCCAAGCCACCTGGTAGGAGCGACCTGTCAGGTAGGACGCAATCCAAGAGTGAGCAGCGCCGGAGAGAGGAGGATCTGATGGTTCACAGTATCAAAGGCAGCGGATAGGTCTAGAAGGATCAGAGCAGAGGAGAGAGAGTTAGCTTTAGCAGTGCGGAGAGCCTCCGTGACACAGAGAAGAGCAGTCTCAGTTGAATGACCAGTCTTGAAACCTGACTGGTTTGGATCAAGATGGTCTTTCTGAGAGAGATAGCAGGAGAGTTGGCTAGAGACGGCACACTCAAGTGTTTTGGAGAGAAAAGAAAGAAGGGATACTGGTCTGTAGTTGTTGACATCAGAGGGATCGAGTGTTGGTTTTTTGAGGAGGGGTGCAATTCTCGCTCTCTTGAAGATTGAAGGGACATGGCCAGTGGTCAAGGAGGAGTTGATGAGCGAGGTGAGGTAAGGGAGAAGGTCTCCGGAAATGGTCTGGAGAAGAGAGGAGGGGATAGGGCCCTTGCCAATTCATTGATATATATGTTGAAGAGGGAGGGGCTCAAGCTGCACCCCTGTCTCACCCCACGGCCTTGAGGAAATAAATATGTGTGTTTATTGCCAATTTTAACTGCACACTTGTTGTTTGTGTACATTGATTTTATAATGTCATGTTTTTCCCCCAACACCGCTTTCCATCAATTTGTATAGCAGACCCTCGTGCCAAATTTAGTCAAAAGCTTTTTTGAAATCAACAAAGCATGTTTGTCAATAAGGTATACGTGGCCTGTCATTTTGCCAATTTGACATTTTCTCAGGACATTGTTTTCACTGAGGAAATGTTGGAGTCTGCTGTTGATGATAATGCAGAGGATTTTTCAGCGATTGCTGTTGACGCAGATTCCACTGTAATTATTGGGGTCAAATTTGTCTCCACTTTTGTGGATTGGGGTGACCAGATCTTGATTCCAAATACTGGTGAAGATGCCAAAGGTGAGAATAATGTTCTCAGAATAGCCCATTTGAATTTGTGGTCTGTATATTTTATCTAAGGTGCAGGGTTAAGTAACCGGGTGGTAGCCGGCTAGTGTTGGCTATTTAACAGTCTGATGGCCTTGAGATAGAAGCTGTTTTTCAGTCTCTCGGTCCCAGCTTTAATGCACCTGTACTGACCTCGCCTTCTGGATGGTAGCGGGGTGAACAGGCCATGGCTCGGGTGGTTGATGTCTTTGATGATCTTTTTGGCATTCCTGTGACATCGGGTGCTGTAGGTGTCCTGGAGGGCAGGCAGTGTGCCCCCGGTGATTCGTTGGGCAGACCGCACCACCCTCTGGAGAGTCCTGCGGTTGCGGGCGGTGCAGTTGCCGTACCAGTTGGTGATACAGGCTGACCTTGGTTGTCAGTTGAACAGTGTTTCCTCCGACACATTGGTGTAGCTGGTGTTAAGGAGTGCTTTCTGGCGGATCATGTTTCGGAGGACGCATGGCTCAACCTTTGCCTCTCCCGAGCCCGTTGGGGAGTTGCAGCGATGAGACAAGATCACAATTGGCTATCACGAAATTGGGGAGAAAAAGGGAAAAATAAAAAATAAACTAAAAACATGCTTCATATTGAATTCATATTGAGGTGAATTACTACATAAAGTTAATAATGAGAATTATTGTTATTATGATTTGGTTTTTGTGATTATGAATTTGATTTGATACATGTTATTCTGTTTCCTTTGTTATGCAGCACACAAAAAACTACCCAGTAAATATACCACTTTGTGATTAAAGGAAATCCTGCCTCAGTCTCCTCCATTCCTCTCAGTTACCTGACCCGTAACCACCTGTTCACCCTCACTATTGTCAGTCATCCTACCTGTCCGGCTACACCCACAGATTCCAATAACCTACCTGTCCGGCTACACCCACAGATTCCAATAACCTACCTGTCCGGCTACACCCACAGATTCCAATAACCTACCTGTCCGGCTACACCCACAGATTCCAATAACCTACCTGTCCGGCTACACCCACAGATTCCAATAACCTACCTGTCCGGCTACACCCACAGATTCCAATAACCTACCTGTCCGGCTACACCCACAGATTCCAATAACCTACCTGTCCGGCTACACCCACAGATTCCAATAACCTACCTGTCCGGCTACACCCACAGATTCCAATAACCTTTCAGTGTTATTGTTATTCGTCAAGTCATATGCTGCATGTGCCACAGAACATGTCTACAGATCCACGTCACTCACTGTATCTAATTAATTTGAGACAGTCAGAATCTTTATTGGGAATGCCCTGACTCTTGCCAGCAGTGGTCAGAGATTGGCTAAATCTATTTAGCAAGCCTGCTGTTGCCAATGCATCAGGGTTGGGGTCAACTCCAATTCAATTCCAGTCAATTCAGAAACCAAACCAAATTCCAATTCCAATTCAAAATGTTCCTCATTGAAAAGCACTGAAGACCCCAACCCTGCCATGTTGACCCCATGCTATGTTGACCCCAACCCTGACTACTAGATAGCCATGCTACCAAGGACATGATTGGCTATATCGTCACAACTATTGAATCAAGGACAACTACAACTTGAGGGTTAGGGGTGAGGTTAATTTTGGAGTCACCTCTCAATGCACAGAGGTTTAGAACACATGAAGAACATTATAAAGAAAGTTGGTACCATCTGCTGTAATCCAAGTCACAATGCTGTTCCTGGTGTCCCTGCCTTCAGCCCATCTTCTAAGAGCCGAACCAGTATCCGGACGGGTGTTTTTCAACACTGCTTTGTGACATGTTGACTCAATCAGTGGCGACACGCTAATCAGTGGAAACAGATGGGATGAAATGACCAGGACGACCGCCGAGGTAGGATGGCTCCATCGCTATGGAAACAGCTATGCTTGTTTTGCGTTGCTAATGGCCCTGATTACAGTGGCTGGGATGGATCTGAGCAATGACCAGATGTTCAGAGGATGTTTAGAGACCAAAGATGAAGAAGATGATACGCTCCCTGACTCCATCATATGGTCATAATACTGAACAGAAAATTATGATGATGATGATGATGATGACAACATTGAGAAAGAGAGTAGGAAGACGAGGACCACAATAACAGTGATGACATACAGCAGATAATGATAATGTGACATAGAGACTAATTCATTAGGAGATTAAAATGGAAACCGCATGGTCACCCAAACACTGCTCTACAGTTTCAAAACATCACAGACAGGAAGCTAATGAACTACAGCACCAACGCCGTCAGTGAGAGGAAGAGTGATGAAGCTCACCCGTTAACGAGAGAGGTGATTTAATCTCAAATGGGTAAACTAAAATGGTGAGGAGGAGAGTAATCTAAAATGAGGAGAGTAATCGAAGATGGTGAGGAGGACAGTAATCTAAAATGGTGAGGTTTAGGAGAGTCATCTAAAATGGTGAGGAGGAGAGTAATCTAAAATGGTGAGGTTTAGGAGATTAGACTAAAATAGTGAGGAGTAGGAGAGTAATCTAAGATGGTGAGGAGGAGAGTAATCTAAAATGAGGAGAGTAATCTAAGATGGTGAGGTTTAGGAGATCAGTCTAAAATGGTGAGGAGGAGAGTAATCTAAGATGGTGAGGTTTAGGAAATTAGTCTAAAATAGTGAGGAGTAGGAGAGTAATCGAAGATGGTGAGGAGGAGAGTAATCTAAGATGGTGAGGTTTAGGAGATCAATCTAAAATGGTGAGGAGGAGAGTAATCTAAGATGGTGAGGTTTAGGAGATTAGTCTAAAATGGTGAGGAGTAGGAGAGTAATCTAAGATTGTGAGGAGGAGAGTAATCTAAAATGAGGAGAGTAATCGAAGATGGTGAGGAGGACAGTAATCTAAGATGGTGAGGTTTAGGAGATTAGTCTAAAATGGTGAGGAGTAGGAGAGTAATCTAAGATGGTGAGGTTTAGGAGAGTGATATAAAATGAGGAGAGTAATCTAAGATGGTGAGGTTTAGGAGAGTCATCTAAAATGGTGAGGAGGAGAGTCATCTAAAATGAGTAGAGTCATCTAAAATGGTGAGGAGGAGAGTAATCCAAGATGGTGAGGAGGAGTGATATCTAAAATGAGGAGAGTAATCTAAGATGGTGAGGAGGAGAGTAATCTAAGACGGTGAGGAGGAGAGTAAGCTAAAATGGTGAGGAGGAGAGTAATCTAAAATGAGGAGAGTAATCGAAGATGGTGAGGAGGAGAGTAAACTAAGATGTTGAGGAGGAGAGTAATCTACGATGGTGAGGTTTAGGAGAGTAATCTAAAATGGTGAGGAGGATAATCTAAAATGGGGAGGAGGAGGAGAGTAATCTAAGATGGTGAGGAGGAGAGTAATCTAAAATGGTGAGGAGGAGGAGAGTAATCTAAAATGGTGAGAAAGAGAGTAACCTAAAATGGTGAGGAGGAGGAGAGTAATCTAAGAGCCAATAGGACGCCAGATGCAGGCTCAGATGCTGATTCTTAAAGTATTTAAAGCAGCCAGCCTGGTCAATAGCTATGTTCAAAGAAACGGCTCAGAAGAGGTACTGGATGTTGAAAGGTGAGATATACAAATATGCGCATGCATGCACACACACACACACACACACACACACACACACACACACACACACACACACACACACACACACACACACACACACACACACACACACACACACACACACACACACACACACACACACACACACACACACACACGTCTCACGCTCAATGCTCTCTCTTTCTCACACTTACACACGTGCGAACACGGGCACACATCAGTCAGTCACTATAATCCATGCCCGGTGCAAAGGCAGGGATACGAAGTGTTGGTGATTGACACTCTGTACTGTACATATATGGACACTGGCATACCTGGATAAGATGATAAGAACCTGGCTCAGGTGCTCAGCTACCACACCTGACCTGGGGGGAGGGGAGGGGGGGAGGAGGAGAAAGAGGGGAGGGGAGGGGATGCAGAGAGGTTTCAGGATAGTTTAGGGCAGGGGTGTTTAATCCGGCCCGCGAGATGATAAAAAAACAAAAACAAAAAACAAATGCGCTGCAATCTTTCAATAAAATAAACTGCTGTTCCAATTGCGTCCACTGGATGGCGCAATAGCAATTGTGTTAAGCAAGCAAACTGTTTATACCGGGGCAGAGCAAGTAGGTCAAGCACGTGCAGCCAATGAGCTACTTTGTTTTGCCCGCGATATTTATTATGGCTTCTACTTTTAACATTATGTGCTTTGGCACCCTCATTGCCCCAATATGTCTCTGTCAAAAAAGAGAAAAGTGGACGCAGAGTGCAGAGTGTTCCAAGAAAAATGGTCATCCTATTTATTCACGGAATTGAATGGGAAAGCTGTATGTTTGGTGTGTTCAGAGCATGTTGCAGTGCTGAAAGAATATAACCTTCGTCGCCACTATGTGAGTCTTCATGCTGACAAATATGACAACTTTCAAGGACAGCGGAGATGAGAGAAGGTGAATGAACTGTTGGCGGGTCTGAAGAAACAGCAGTCTGTGTTTACTCACAGCCGAGACATCAGTGACGCTGCAGTGAAAGCTAGCTACCTCATTGCTAATGAAATCGCAGTGGCTTCAAAACCATTTAGTGAGGTTGAATTTGTAAAAACATGCATGATGAAGGCAGCGGAGATTGTGTGCCCTGAAAAGCGGCAGGCTTTTGCAAATATCAGCCTGACAAGAAACACAGTTGCAGACAGGATTTCTGATCTTTCAGTGGATTTGGACAGCCAGTTGAAGCAAAAAGTAAAGTCATTTATTGCGTTTTCGGTTGCAATTGATGAAAGCACGGACATTACAGATGTTGCACAACTGGCCATTTTCATCCGCGGAGTTGATGACACATTGACCGTCACCGAGGAGTTCGTGGAGTTGGTGCCGATGACAGATACAACGACAGCAGCTGATATTTTTACCGCACTCGTCGGCGCGCTGGACAGGGTCGGAGTGGACTGGTCCCGCGCTGTCAGCCTGGCTACAGATGGTGCGCCCTCAATGATCGGGAAAAAAGCAGGCGTTGTGACAAAGTTCAGAGAGAAAGTGCAATCTGCAAATGGAGGATGTGATTTTTTGACTTTTCACTGTATTTTGCACCATGACTTTGTGTTGCAAGTCATTAAAGATGGATAACGTCATGAAGGTGGTCATCCAAACTGTTAATTTAATCCGATCCAGAAGCCTGAATCACCGTCAGTTTGACAGCCTTCTCAGACAGAAAGACGACATCTATGGCCTGCCATACCACACTGAGGTAAGATGGTTAAGCCGAGGTGCTGTGCTGAGGCGTTTCTTTGATTTACGAGAAGAAATTGAACAGTTCATGGAAGAAAAGGGCAAAACAGTGTTAGAATTTCATTCCGCAGAATGGATGCAGGACCTTGCATTTATGGTGGATGTTACAGAGCACCTGAATAACTTCAACAAACAGCTGCAAGGGTGCAACAAAGTTGTCACGCAGTATTATGACAGCATACGTTCTTTCAAGTTGAAGCTGTCATTGTGGGAGACGCAACTTGCCGGTGGTGATGCAGCTCACTTCCCTTGTCTGAAAAATGTGTGCGCGACCCAACATGTGGCAGACATGAAGCGGTTCAAAGATAAAATAATGGGACTGTTACGGGAGTTTGAGCAACGCTTTCAGATTTATGTTTATATGTTTTTATGTTGATGTGCTATTGTTTTTAATTGATTTTATTTTATTTGTATATTTAACCTATTCTTGACTCTGTGGTTCTTGCACTTGTTTGGGGAACAGGATTTCATTATTTTTATCTACATTTCTGCCTGAGAAATGACACCCTGATATAGTTCTGTGATCTGTGATATACTTCTGTGAATCACTGAGGCATTGTGTGTTCGTGTGTTCTTTGTCCTCAGAACTTTCAAATAACTTGAGGTGTTTTATGATTAATAGTGATGTTGTGCTTTTGGACACTGTCCTCAGGCTCCAGCTTTATGTTTATATGTTTTTATGTTGATGTGCTATTGTTTTTAATTGATTTTATTTTATTTGTATATTTAACCTATTCTTGACTCTGTGGTTCTTGCACTTGTTTGGGGAACAGGATTTCATTATTTTTATCTACATTTCTGCCTGAGAAATGACACCCTGATATAGTTCTGTGATCTGTGAAACAGTTCTGTTAATCACTGAGGCATTGTGTGTTTGTGTGTTCTTTGTCCTCAGAACTTTCAAATAACTTGAGGTGTTTTATGATTAATAGTGATGTTGTGCTTTTGGACACTGTCCTCAGGCTCCAGCTTTATGTTTATATGTTTTTATGTTGATGTGCTATTGTTTTTAATTGTTTTTATTTTATTTGTATATTTAACGTATTCTTGACTCTGTGGTTCTTGCACTTGTTTGGGGAACAGGATTTCATTATTTTTATCTACATTTCTGCCTGAGAAATGACATCCTGATATAGTTCTGTGATCTGTGAAACAGTTCTGTTAATCACTGAGGCATTGTGTGTTTGTGTGTTCTTTTTCTTTAGAATTTTCAAATAAACTTGACGTGTTTTATGATTAATAGTGATGTTGTGCTTGTACTATTTTGGACACACTGTCCTCAGGCTCCAGCTTTATGTTGTATGTTGATCGTATTAAAACAAAGAAAACTATCTGAAGTTGTTGTTTTTAAGTTATATATACCATGATTTTTCCGGTCCGGCCCACTTGGGAATAGATTTTCCTCCATGTGGCCCCTGAGCTAAAATGAGTTTGACACCCCTGGTTTAGGGCCTAAGGCAATTTACCTTGACTTATTTCCTGAAACTGCTCAGGCCATACAGACCATTTACACAGACACACGCTCGCTCACATACACACACACATTCCCAACCCCTATACATTATGTAATTTGAGGTGGGAGAGAATTCAACACAGTGACAGCTCAACTGTGACAGTGTGAGTCATCTGCTCTGAAGTGGTCTGTGAGTGTTTCTCTGTGGAGATCTATGAGTGTTTGAGTGTGTGCGTCTGTCCGTGCATATGTGTGTATGTGTGTGTGTGGGGGGGCGGGCGGGCGGGCGGGGGGGGGGGGGGGGGGGGGGGGGGGGGGGGTATTTAACAAGTTGTGAAGTCTATGTGTGAGTGTGTGCAACTAATTGCTCATCCATTTTCAGTAGATAGATATGTAAGTGTGTGTATAAACAGATGTTTCTGTGTAAAGGTTTTGAGTATTGGTGAGTATTGGTGTTGTTCTGTGACTGTGTGTATGTCAGTCTTTCAGTGCTGCACATCCTCTGTTAGTCTAAGCTGCATGGGTCATCTCTGCTGCTCTATCTACTGAGATCTCTCCTCTGCAACATGTTTTTCCTATAGGTCATTGCTGTACGACAATATGCTCTCAGCCAGTATATAGTACCTAGTAGGCCCTATACCTGCTAAAACAAAGGTCAAATGAAATAAAAAGTATTGCTCTCTGTGTCCATTCTCTCCGTGTAGCTGTGACTGTACATGTCCATCCGGCTGGCCAGCTTCTCTCTGTGTAGCTGTGACTGTACATGGCCATCCGGCTGGCCAGCTTCTCTCTGTGTAGCTGTGACTGTACATGGCCATCCGGCTGGCCAGCTTCTCTCTGGGTAGCTGTGACTGTACATGGCCATCTGGCTGGCCAGCTTCTCTCTGTGTAGCTGTGACTGTACATGGCCATCCGGCTGGCCAGCTTCTCTCTGTGTAGCTGTGACTGTACATGGCCATCCGGCTGGCCAGCTTCTCTCTGTGTAGCTGTGACTGTACATGGCCATCCGGCTGACCAGCTTCTCTCTGTGTAGCTGTGACTGTACATGGCCATCCAGCTGGCCAGCTTCTCTCCGTGTAGCTGTGACTGTACATGGCCATCCGGCTGGCCAGCTTCTCTCTGTGTAGCTGTGACTGTACATGGCCATCCGGCTGGCCAGCTTCTCTCTGTGTAGCTGTGACTGTACATGGCCATCCGGCTGGCCAGCTTCTCTCTGTGTAGCTGTGACTGTACATGGCCATCCGGCTGGCCAGCTTCTCTCCATGTAGCTGTGGACAGTACATGGCCATCTGGCTGGCCAGCTTCTCTCTGTGTAGTGATGTATTATTCATGGTAATATGCCTGTGTTCTGATGTAATTGCAGTGTGTTACAGAAGTGTCTGCGTCTGATGGAGCACAAATGAATAAATAAATCGGGATGGCGGAGCCATTTGGACGTTTGACATTTACTGATGAGACAATTAAGTGAGCAGCGCACAAACCCACAGGCAGCGGCGCAGGAAAACACATGCCCACACTTCCACAAACAGTTTAAACACACACACACACAACACACACACGCTGAGCACAAATGAAAGACGAACACACACCAACCAATAGTGGAGCTCAAACAAACACACACATGATACACACACATGATACACACACATGATAAACACACATGATACACTCACAAAAGCACACACACATGACTGCATGCAAACTAACACAAACTATCATGTGATGTCTCCGCTAATTTCTACCTTTTTATTACACATGGACTCAAAGAAATAGTGGCACCAGGTGATATAGTGGCACCAGGTGATATAGTGGCACCAGGTGATATAGTGGCACCAGGTGATATAGTGGCACCAGGTTAGGTAAGTCTTGGAAAAGACAATAAGATACACACACACACACACACAAACACACACACACACATAAAAACACACACACACAAACACACACACACACACACAAACACACGCACACACACACACAAACACACACATACACACAAACACACACACAAACACACACACAAACACACACAAACACACACATGCAGCAGCCATGCCTCACTCCATGGGACTACATATAAATGTGACTTTGCTATTTAGCATCCTAGAGATAATATTCCTTCATCATGTAAGTGTAGGTCTGCAAAATGATGTGACAGATTTAACAGTCAAGCAAATTAGGCTACACGTTTTTCATGATAGGCTATGAGTTGTCACCCCACAAGCAGGTCTATGAGGGAAATATTTACAGTTTTTCCCAATTGCTAACACACTAAAATGACATGCACAGCACAATTATTTAAACTGACACACAGAGAGCAAAACCTCTTCTCAAGTCTCCAAAAGTCTAAACACATTTTCTGCTTTACACACATTTTGCAATTCAAAATTGCACTTTTTAAATGCCCTGCACACAGTTCTCTGCATAAGACACAACAATCTGACATAAAGTCACATGTTTGCCATTTCAAAACACTGCCATTCAAAATGACACTACATTAGCTAATTGGCCAATACATGTGCCACCTGACCAAACACCTCAATGGTTAATTGTTACCACTTCAATCAGGAAGTAAGCACTGTGAAAAGACCACAGGTGAGCACCTTTTGTTTTACAACAACAATGGAAGAGATTGCAGAGAGAGGAAGAGGAAGAGGAAGAGGGAGGGTGAGAATGAGAGGGGGAGGAAGAGTGAGAGGTAGGGGTAGAGCTGGTAGAGGAGTTCATG
Source organism: Coregonus lavaretus (assembly GCF_964263955.1). NCBI lineage: Eukaryota > Metazoa > Chordata > Actinopteri > Salmoniformes > Salmonidae > Coregonus > Coregonus lavaretus. The sequence continues at coordinate 30,532 of NW_028164999.1, forward strand.
GCCAAAGAAGACAACAACTTTCAAATGAAATCAGAGCAACCTTAGTTGATCATGTCATCAACCATGGGCTGACAATGCGAGAGGCTGGACAGAGAGTGCAGCCCAACTTGAGCCGTTTTACTGTCGCCTGTGTCATCCGGACATTTAGACTGGAGTACAGGTATGTAACCAACATTTATTTCACACTATGTAGTACACCCCATGTCATAATGTATCAGTTGGGTGACACCTGTTTATTCATGAATGGCTGATGTCATACACTAACTGCACAAGTTTCCTGTACAATTTACTCTACTGTGGGGGAAATATCTTTAGGCTGCATTGTCCAAGCCCTATATTTTTTATATTTTTGTTTTTCTGAAGGACTGAGAGACGCAACCATGGTGGAGGAAGGGTCCAAATGTTCACCAGGGTACAGGAAGCTGCCATTGTAAACTTGGTTTTGGAAAATAATGAAATCAGATTACGATAAATTCAAAGCCACGTCATCCAAGACAACACCATATTCAACAACATTCAACGAGTCAGTCTGTCCACATTGGCTCGCATTCTCAAGCAAAACCAAATCAGAATGAAACAAATGTACAGTGGGGAAAAAAAGTATTTAGTCAGCCACCAATTGTGCAAGTTCTCCCACTTAAAAAGATGAGAGGCCTGTAATTTTCATCATAGGTACACGTCAACTATGACAGACAAAATGAGGAAAAAAATCCAGAAAAGTCACATTGTAGGATTTTTAATGAATTTATTTGCAAATTATGGTGGAATATAAGTATTTGGTCAATAACAAAAGTTTCTCAATACTTTGTTATATACCCTTTGTTGGCAATGACACAGGTCAAACGTTTTCCTCTAAGTCTTCACAAAGTTTTCACACACTGTTTGTCACGATCGTCATACACAGAGGACCAAGGCGCAGCATGGAATGCGAACATTCTTTTAATTTGAATGATCACACGAACAAAACAACAAACGATACGAAACGTGAAGTCCTTGGTTACAATACAAACCATATGGAACAAGATCCCACAACACACTGTGGAAAACAGGCTGCCTAAGTATGGTTCCCAATCAGAGACAACAAGCAACAGCTGATACACGTTGCCTCTGATTGAGAACCACACCGGCCAACATAGAAACAAAATAACTAGATAATAACCCTAGCACACAAAACACATAGAAACAACACACCCTGGCTCAACATAACAGAGTCCCAGAGCCAGGGCGTGACACTGTTGCTGGTATTTTGGCCCATTCCTCCATGCAGATCTCCTCTAGAGCAGTGATGTTTTGGGGCTGTCGCTGGGCAACACGGACTTTCAACTCCCTCCAAAGATTTTCTATGGGGTTGAGATCTGTAGACTGGCTAGGCCACTCCAGGACCTTGAAATGCTTCTTACGAAGCCACTCCTTCGTTGCCCAGACGGTGTGTTTGGGATCATTGTCATGCTGAAAGACCCAGCCATGTTTCATCTTCAATGCCCTTGCTGATGGAAGGAGGTTTTCACTCAAAATCTCACGATACATGGCCCCATTCTTTCTTTCCTTTACACAGATCAGTCGTCCTGGTCCCTTTGCAGAAAAACAGCCCCAAAGCATGATGTTTCCACCCCCATGCTTCACAGTAGGTATGGTGTTCTTTGGATGCAACTCAGCATTCTTTGTCCTCCAAACACGACGAGTTGAGGTTTTACCAAAAAGTTCTATTTTGGTTTCATCTGACCATATGACATTCTCCCAATCCTCTTCTGGATCATCCAAATGCACTCTAGGAAACTTCAGACGGGCCTGGACATGTACTGGCTTAAGCAGGGGGACACGTCTGGCACTGCAGAATTTGAGTCCCTGGCGGCGTAGTGTGTTACTGATGGTAGGCTTTGTTACTTTGGTCCCAGCTCTCTGCAGGTCATTCACTAGGTCCCCCCGTGTGGTTCTGGGATTTTTGCTCACCGTTCTTGTGATCATTTTGACCCCACGGGGTGAGATCTTGCGTGGAGCCCCAGATCGAGGGAGATTATCAGTGGTCTTGTATGTCTTCCATTTCCTAATAATTGCTCCCACAGTTGATTTCTTCAAACCAAGCTGCTTACCTATTGCAGATTCAGTCTTCCCAGCCTGGTGCAGGTCTACAATTTTGTTTCTGGTGTCCTTTGACAGCTCTTTGGTCTTGGCCATAGTGGAGTTTGGAGTGTGACTGTTTGAGGTTGTGGACAGGTGTCTTTTATACTGATAACAAGTTCAAACAGGTGCCATTAATACAGGTAACGAGTGGAGGACAGAGGAGCCTCTTAAAGAATAAGTTACAGGTCTGTGAGAGCCAGAAATCTTGCTTGTTTGTAGGTGACCAAATACTTATTTTCCACCATAATTTGCAAATAAATTCATTACAAATCCTACAATGTGATTTTCTGGATTTTTTTTCCTCAATTTGTCTGTCATAGTTGACGTGTACCTATGATGAAAATTACAGGCCTCTCTCATCTTTTTAAGTGGGAGAACTTGCACAATTGGTGGCTGACTAAATACTTTTTTTCCCCACTGTATAAGGTGCCGTTTGAGAGAAACTCTCAAAGAAACAAACAGGTCAGACGAGCATATGTGGATGTAAGTACGATATTGACTGCAGTACACTACGCGCAACATTGTTTCCCAATGTACTGGATAACACCATATTGACTACTTTTGTTCTTTGTTTTCAGGGAGTACTGGAAATGGATGCTCATGCAATCCCACATGAGTTCATCTTTATAGATGAGGCTGGGTTCAACCTAGCAAAGACCAGAAGAAGGGGGAGAAATGTAATTGACCACAGAGCCATTATAGATGTTCCTGGCCAACGTGGTGGAAACATCACAATGTGCGCTGCCATCTCCAATAAGCATGGTGTCCTCCACCGTCATGCCAACCTTGGACCATACAACACAGCCCATATTCTCACATTTCTGGACAGACTCCACAACATTCTCATACCAACAGAGCGTATGAATGATGCAGACCATCAAAGAACCCGGTACGTTGTAGTATGGGACAACGTGAGCTTTCATCGTGCAGCCCCAGTCCAAAACTGGTTTGCTGACCACCCACCATTTCTCGTGCAATACCTCCCACCATACTCACCATTTCTGAACCCCATAGAAGAGTTCTTTTCGGCATGGCGGTAGAAGGTATACGACCGGCAGCCTTTGTGCGCATGCCTCTTGTGCAGGCTATGGAAGAGGCATGTGATGAGATTGATGTGGGTGCAATTCAGGGATGGATAAGGCACTCAAGGCACTTCTTCCCTCGATGTCTGGCAAGGGAAGATATTGCCTGTGATGTGGACGAGGCGTTGTGGCCAGACCCTGCTGTGCGGCAAGATGCTGACTAATTATCTTTCTTTTCTATATATTTTCTCTGCACATTTTTTCTGCAATTTTCTTTTTCAGTTTACTGTTTTTTGTGAGCATATTTTTGTTCAGTCCAATGTAAATATATCTGCTGTGCATATGTTGCACTGACTTGTTTAGTGAAAAAATAAAAAAATGAATGTTTCAACAGCATGTGTGTGTATCTGCAAATATTTATGTGCATGTGAACAATCTGAAGAATATTCAGCAAATTTGAACTATTTTAGCATTATGGCAAAGCATACTAAAGATGAGTGTGCTTTTCATTATGCCCAAAAGTGTGTAGTTGGTTAGACAAAAATCTGGCAATATGAATAAAGTGTGTGCCATTTCGTGCAAACGTTTGATTTTGATAATGCTGTATGTAATTTTGGTTGCAGTGCTTCATTTTGCAGGATATATGAGGTGTTTTGCAGTTTGGGTGTGTGGTTTTGTGAATTGTGTTAAGTATTTTGATAAAACCAGCCTATTTTGCAAAATTGTGTTTTAGCAATTGGGAAAAACTGTAAGTTTCAACTTCCTACATCAAAAAGTATTATTATACACTGAGTGTACAAAACATTAAGAACACCTGCTCTTTCAATGACATAGACCAGTGTTTCCCAACCACAGGTGTACTACTGTAGGACCCCTGTGGGGTACTTGGCCTATCCACAGGGGGTACTTGAGAAGAGTCCTGAGACCATAGGCCTTCTGGTAAAATACACTATGAGGGGGTACTCTGAGCAAATCAAAATTCAGTTGGTGGTACAGTAACCGAAAATGGTTGGGAACCACTGACATAGACTGACCAGGTGAATCTGGGTGAAAGCTATGATTCCTTATTGACGTTACTTGTTAAATCCACTTCAATCTGTGTATATGAATGGGGGGAGACCGGTTAAAGAAGGATTTTTAAGCCTTGAGACATGTATTGTGTATGTGTGCCATTCAGAGGGTGAATGGACAAGACAAATTATTGAAGTGCCTTTGAACAGGGTATGGTAGTAGGTGACAGGCGCCCTGGTTTGTGTCAAGAACTGCAACGCTGCTGGGTTTTTCACCCTCAACAGTTTCCTGTGTGTATCAAGAACGGTCCTCCAAACAAAGGACATCCAGCCAACTTGACACAACTGTGGGAAGCATTGGAGTCAACACGGGCCAGCATCCCTATGTAACGCTTTGGGCACCTTTTAGAATCCATGCACTACGAATTGAGGCTGTTTTGAGGGCAAGGTGTTTTTAATGTTTAGGAAGGTGTTCTTAATGCTTTGTGTAGGTCCTATGGGTAGCTAAAATGGTAAATTAACTTTCTGGCCATTTACCTCGCTGAATAACAGTTGTCTGCTTCAAATAAACTCGTGGTTGATCCCGAACACTCAAAGGCTTTATTTCACGCTAGGTTACAACCTTCAAGAGGAAGAGCCATCGAGTCTCCGCCTACCAGACTCAAGCTGAGGGAGCATGAAAAAGGATAGCAACAATGTGAGACGACACCTAAAGTGCAGCTTTCATGAATCGGATTTGAAACAGCACTGTGAAGCCGGACCACTGCGGTTAACGGGAGGAACAAACGGACAATAGCCTACCTTCTCCTAAAACAATGAAGACGGGGCACATTTCCTAGGTAAGGCTTTAATTATTCCCTGCAGGATTTGCAGGCAGTTGCGCCTCATGCTTCAGAGCGCTTTGTGCTAAAAGCCCGCATTAGACTACATTTTAACTATGAGCAGTCACTTGGCAAAAGATGTGGCTCAAGAGATTCAACCAGCGGTCGATGTGGTTTTTAGAATGGATGTATAAACGAAACATAATTGGGCAAGAATATTCAATAGCAAATAAATAGCCTGAACGGTTTACATTAACGGTTTTATCTTTGCACAGTCAGAATGATAAAAGAACCATAGCCTACTGCACTGTTATATTGTTTTTATCCTAGGCTATCATCATACTAGCCTACTACTGAATAGATTTAGAAGCTAACGACAACCTTTGGATCATAATTAAAGCATGCAATACCGCGTGCGTCAACATTGTAGCCAAGCCACACATTTAACACACAGCCTACTTTGTGTAAATACAGTGGGGGAAAAAAGTGTTTAGTCAGCCACCAATTGTGCAAGTTCTCCCACTTAAAAAGATGAGAGAGGCCTGTAATTTTCATCATAGGTACACGTCAACTATGACAGACAAAATGAGAAAAAAATCCAGAAAATCACATTGTAGGATTTTAAATGAATTTATTTGCAAATTATAGTGGAAAATAAGTATTTGGTCAATAACAAAAGTTTCTCAATACTTTGTTATATACCCTTTGTTGGCAATGACACAGGTCAAACGTTTTCTGTAAGTCTTCACAAGGTTTTCACACACTGCAGGTCTACAATTTTGTTTCTGGTGTCCTTTGACAGCTCTTTGGTCTTGGCCATAGTGGAATGCAAATTAATTACTTAAAAATCATACAATGTGATTTTCTGGATTTTTGTTTTAGATTCCGTCTCTCACAGTTGAAGTGTACCTATGATAAAAATTACAGACCTCTACATGCTTTGTAAGTAGGAAAACCTGCAAAATCGGCAGTGTATCAAATACTTGTTCTCCCCACTGTATAGCAGTGGTGTGTGTTTGTATTGTTGAGATATAGCAGTGGTGTGTGTTTGTATTGTTGAGATATAGCAGTGGTGTGTGTTTGTATTGTTGAGATATAGCAGTGGTGTGTGTTTGTATTGTTGAGATATAGCAGTGGTGTGTGTTTGTATTGTTGAGTTATAGCAGTGGTGTGTGTTTGTATTGTTGAGATATAGCAGTGGTGTGTGTTTGTATTGTTGAGTTATAGCAGTGGTGTGTGTTTGTATTGTTGAGATATAGCAGTGGTGTGTGTTTATATTTTTGAGATATAGCAGTGGTGTGTGTTTGTATTGTTGAGATATAGCAGTGGTGTGTGTTTGTATTGTTGAGATATAGCAGTGGTGTGTGTTTGTATTGTTGAGTTATAGCAGTGGTGTGTGTTTGTATTGTTGAGATATAGCAGTGGTGTGTGTTTGTATTGTTGAGTTATAGCAGTGGTGTGTGTTTGTATTGTTGAGTTATAGCAGTGGTGTGTGTTTGTATTGTTGAGATATAGCAGTGGTGTGTGTTTGTATTGTTGAGTTATAGCAGTGGTGTGTGTTTGTATTGTTGAGATATAGCAGTGGTGTGTGTTTGTATTGTTGAGATATAGCAGTGGTGTGTGTTTGTATTGTTGAGATATAGCAGTGGTGTGTGTTTGTATTGTTGAGATATAGCAGTGGTGTGTGTTTGTATTGTTGAGATATAGCAGTGGTGTGTGTTTGTATTGTTGAGATATAGCAGTGGTGTGTGTTTGTATTGTTGAGATATAGCAGTGGTGTGTGTTTGTATTGTTGAGTTATAGCAGTGGTGTGTGTTTGTATTGTTGAGTTATAGCAGTGGTGTGTGTTTGTATTGTTGAGATATAGCAGTGGTGTGTGTTTTTATTGTTGAGATATAGCAGTGGTGTGTGTTTCTATTGTTGAGATATAGCAGTGGTGTGTGTTTGTATTGTTGAGTTGTAATAAGGGTGTCTTTTTTTCATTTTTTGATTGTCCAAACTCTTGGGGTCTGTTATAATATGGGCTCAGCAGTTATTCAGTACCCCCGAGAGAGATGGAGCTGTGGGATCAGTCAGTGACAGAATGTGCAGCTCTCCCCAGCTCTATTCTGTATTTATATATTTATCTATCCATTCATCTGCTACATGGACTAGAGCGTGACACTAGATGTGCACTCTCTTTCTCAAGCTATCCTCTCTGTCTTGCTCACTGTCTTTTCTTTCTTTCTTTCTTTCTTTCTTTCTTTCTTTCTTTCTTTCTTTCTTTCTTTCTTTCTTTCTTTCTTTCTTTCTTTCTTTCTTTCGCCCTCTTTTCTCACCTCTCTCGCTCTCTCTATTAATTTTCAATTTAAGGGGCTTTATTGGCATGGGAAATATATAGACATTTCAAGTGTCATTATGTCTATATACGGTGTTGTAATGATGTGCAAATAGTTAAAGTACAAAAAGGAAAATAAATAAACATAAATATAGGTTGTATTTACAATGGTGTTTGTTCTTCACTGGTTGCCCTTTTCTTGTGGCAACAGGTCACAAATCTGTCACAAACGTTGAGAGACGGGTCAGACCAAGGTGCAGCGTGAAAAGCGTACATGTTTATTAACTAAATAAACATTCAACAAAACAATAAACAACGTAACGTGAAGTCCAAAGGGCTATACACATACCAGCCTAACAGGAACAAGATCCCACAACTAAGGTAGGCAAACAGGCTACTTAAGGATGATCCCCAATCAGAGACAACGGTCGACAGCTGCCTCTGATTGGGAACCACACCCGGCCAAACATAGAAACACAACCTAGAACTGCAACATAGAAATAGATTAAACATAGAATATATAACATAGAATTCCACACCCTGACTCAACAAACAAGAGTTCTATAGGTCAGGGCGTGACAACATCTTGCTGATGCTATGACGCTGTCATAGTCCATGTGGGGTCAAACGACATCAGGAGGGCTAGCTCAGAACATCTGAAAAATGGATTTTAAAGAACTGATTTTAGCATTAAAAGACTCAAAAAAACGGTCAATCATTTCAGGTCCAGTACCACTTGCTTACAAATTCTCACAAGGCACCCCAACCTCCACCCCCTTTTTCTCCGTCTTTTCTTCATGCGAATTACAGGGATTTGGGCCTGGTCTCGAGAAAGCAGTATATCCTTCGCGTTGGACTCCTTAAAATAAAAATATTTGTCCAGTTCGAGGTGAGTAATCGCTGTTATGATGTCCAGAAGCTCTTTTCGGTCATAAGAGATGGTAGCAGCAACATTATGTACAAAATAAGTTACAAACAATGCGAAAAAACAAACAAAATAGCACAGTTTGATTTGTTGATTTGATTTGAATTGGTTAGGAGCCCGTAAAACGGCAGCCATCCCCCCTTGGCATTACATGTATAAGCCAAGCTGTCACATGAAACCGCTCGCATGTGCAGTGCTCGTTTGACCACAGTGTTTTCCCGCTAATTGCATTATGGAATGAACATTCACGCGTAACCTACTGCCTTGTGCGAATTGCTGCGCTTATAATGTGAAGAAATAATAGTTTATTAACATTTTAAGCTAAATGTTCTGATCTGTTGCATCCGACTCATTGCTTTTTAACGTTGTTTTTAAATGTAGCCTAAGCATACTGGTTGGATGAATTTGGGATCTATCGTCCCATAACAGTCCCAGGGTCTGTTTGGAATACAGTGCTTTCGGAAAGTTCAGACCCCTTCCCTTTTTCCACATTTTGCTAAGTTATTAAATGGCAAAAATGTCTGTTTTTGCTTTGTCATTATGAGGTATTGTGTGTAGATTAACAAGGAAAAAAAACAATTTAATCAATTTTAGAATAAGGCTGTAATGTAACAATGTGGAAAAAGTCAAGAGGTCTGAATACATTCCGAATGCACTGTAGGCTAGTTCTTTCTCGAATAGGTACACTTTTCTACTATGGGGGATAGTAGATTGACATAGGCTAGTGATTTTGCTGTTTGATACTCATCTTGTTGGCTGGGGAAAAGTAAATGTGGACAGTTATTGTAACATCTTCAAAGTGCACATAAGAATTCGGTAAGAAGGACCGCAAATCGTTGCATCCTCGACTTGCATGTTCTGTTAATCTAAATGGGATTTGTGTCATTCTGAGCACCGTGGGTAGACGCCCTAATCAGGTTACGCACCCAACGCATATGGTGCCGGCAGATTTCACGGTAAATGTAAATGTTGCCGGTCAAATGTCCGGCACCACATTTTCCTAACGGAAACCCTGGTGTGTGTGTGTGTGTGTGTGTGTGAGTGAGAGAGTGTAACATGTAGAAGATAATCTAATCCAAGATGGCGTAGCAGTGCAGTCGTGTTTTTGTCGTGTGTGTCACGATCGTCTGGGTAAGGAGTAGTAGACCAAGGCGCAGCGTGTGAAAGAAACATGACTTTATTTAATTAAAGTTTCTAAATACAAACAAAACACGACTCGTGAAGTCCAACGGTTAACATACCGACACGGAACAAAAACCCACAACACCCAAGAGAAAACACACAGTTTAAATATGGCTCCCAATCAGAGACAACCAGCCGACAGCTGACACTCGTTGCCTCTGATTGGGAGTCATACAGGCAAACATAGAAACAGAACAACTAGAATACCCAACATAGAAAACGAACACATAGAATGCACACACCCTGGCTCAACATATAGAGTCCCCGAGCCAGGGTGTGACAGTACCCCCCCCTAAAGGCGCGGACTGCGACCGCGTCTAAACACCCCAAACAGGGGAGGGCTGGGTGGGCATTCCTCCTCGGAGGCGGCTCCGGCTCCGGCTTTGACCACCACCCCTCCATACTACCCCCGTAGCGCCCCTGGTCCGGTCTGACCCCGCTGGCTGGATCTGGACTGGACATTGACGGAGCGGATTGCTTACGCTCCGTTGTGGAGCAGCTGACCGGTCTTACCAGGCTGACGACTCGCACCCCGGGCTTGGTGCGAGTAGCAGGAACGGGCTGAACCAGGCTGACGACTCGCACCCCTGGCTTGGTGCGAGTGGCAGGAACAGGCTGGACCAGGCTGGCGACTCGCACCCCTGGCTTGGTGCGAGTGGCAGGAACAGACCGGGCCGGGCTGGCGACTCGCACCCCTGGCTTGGTGCGAGTGGCAGGAACAGGCCGGGCCGGGCTGGCGACGCGCACCGTAGGTTTGGTGCGAGTGGCAGGAACAGGCCGGGCCGGGCTGGCGACGCACACCGTAGGTTTGGTGCGTGGAGCAGGGACAGGCCGGGCTGGGCTGGCGACGCACCCCGTAGGCTTGGTGCGTGGAGCAGGGACAGGCCGGGCTGGGCTGGCGACGCACACCGTAGGTTTGGTGTGTGGAGCAGGGACAGGCCGGGCTGGGCTGGCGACGCACACCGTAGGTTTGGTGCGTGGAGCAGGAACAGGCCGGGCAGGGCTGGCGACGCACACCGTAGGTTTGGTGCGTGGAGCAGGAACAGGCCGGGCTGGGCTGGCGACGCACACCGTAGGCTTGGTGCGTGGAGCAGGAACAGGCCGGGCTGGGCTGGCGACGCACACCGTAGGTTTGGTGCGTGGAGCAGGAACAGGCCGGGCAGGGCTGGCGACGCACACCGTAGGTTTGGTGCGTGGAGCAGGGACAGGCCGGGCTGGGCTGACGACGCACCCCGTAGGCTTGGTGCGTGGAGCAGGAACAGGCCGGACTGGGCTATGGAGACGGATAGGAGACCTGGAGTGAAGAGCTGCCACAACCCGTCCTGGCTGAATGCCTACCTTCACACACTCTGTGTGAGGCATCAGCACAGGACGTACAGGGCTGTGTACCCGTACTTGCATAACAGCACGTGACACTGGCGCAGGATATCCGGGACCGAGGAGAGGCACTGGAGGCCGCGAGCGCTGAGCTGGCACACTCCGTCCTGGCTGCATGCCCACCTTCGCACAACACGTGCGGGGTGCTCGCACAGGACGTACCGGACTATGCCGGACCACTCGCGGCACAGTGCGCATCTCCGCATACCGCGGAACCTGCCCAGTCTCATGCTGCCATGCCTGAGTACGGGGAGTTGGCTCTGCTCTCCATCCAGGCTCCGCCAACCTGCCTTCTGGCCCCCAAAAGCCGGTGGCCTCCTCTCTTAATCTCCCAATTCGCCCTGTGGCAGCCTCCTGCTGCCCAGTCGCCCATGCCGTGTGCCCCCCCCTAAAAAATTCTTGGGGGTGCCTCTCGCCTTTCCGACCACGGCCCGGTTGACGCCGCTTCTCCACTCCTGCCTGGGTCTCCCCCTTCATCGCCCTCCGGTACCGGACGGCCTCCTCCTCGGTAATCTGCCCCCAACCGAGGAGGACATCCACCAGCGTCACCTCCTGCGTGTGTTCCTGGACACGCTGCTTGGTCTTTGTATGGTGGGTTTTTCTGTCACGATCGTCTGGGTAAGGAGTAGTAGACCAAGGCGCAGCGTGTGAAAGAAACATGACTTTATTTAATTAAAGTTTCTAAATACAAACAAAACACGACTTGTGAAGTCCAACGGTTAACATACCGACACGGAACAAAAACCCACAACACCCAAGAGAAAACACACAGTTTAAATATGGCTCCCAATCAGAGACAACCAGCCGACAGCTGACACTCGTTGCCTCTGATTGGGAGTCATACAGGCAAACATAGAAACAGAACAACTAGAATACCCAACATAGAAAACGAACACATAGAATGCACACACCCTGGCTCAACATATAGAGTCCCCGAGCCAGGGTGTGACAGTGTGTCTGTAAATAGCCTGTAAATATCCTGTTTTTTTGTATTTTTTGCACATATTTCCCTATCAGACTTTTCATCCTTCTACAAAATATACTTTCCTGCAACCCGCCTCACTCAATGTGGAACGGATTCTATTATTGACTTACCTTTTATCTAGAATCTCCAGTTGAAACTAGCTAGCCAGCTAACTAGCTACGTGCTATTAGCCACAGTTAGCGGTATTTCACCCAGAACATTGGATTTTTCTGCCAGAATAATTTAATCACTGGACATTAATCACCGGATCGCAACTAGCTAGCCGCAACCGAATGGATGTTGCTGTTTGGCTAATCACCACTGCCCCCGATGCAAGCACCAGTTAGCCTCGAGCTAGCCTAGAGCCAGGCCCATATCCCGGCTATCTACCTCTCGGTCTACCGGACGGGAGTAGCCAGCTAACTAGTTACTTGCTATTAGCTACCGTTAGCGGTTTTTCACCATTGTCCGTGGCCTGCACCACCTACCAGCCAGCTCTAGTCTGGACTATTATTCGGCCAGTCTGCACTGTCTGCACAGCGCGTTATCGACCCAGAACATATCGGTTTTTCTGTCGGAATCACTGAATCACTGGACCTTTAACACGGGATTCATCGCTACCAGCTAGCTGTAACAAAATTGCCGTTGTGGTTTGGCTAATCAGCCTGAGCTAGCTTTGAGCCAGGCCCATGAGTTGAGCCAGGCCCATCTCCCGGCTATCTACCTCTCTGTCAACCGGACGGGACCACCTAGTGTTGACACGGAGCCCCGCTGATCCAACACGACTGGTCTGCCGACAAAATCGTCTGATGTGGTTACAACAGGCTTCCCGTTACGACGTCGACCACGAAGATTCCATCTGCTAGCCGTGGCCTCTTGCTCGCTAGTGCTTTAGCAGCCCCCGAACTACCTCCGAACTATCCTATTGCTGTTCACCGGACCTTATGATAACTCAGCTATACAGCTGATGCCTGCTGGACTGTTCCTTTTTACGGTACCGCATCCTGTTTATGTTTAGCCTCAGCCCAAACTGTGTCGCCATTACCAGCTGATGTCTTAGCTCTCTCAAATTACACCTGTGATTGCTTTATGCCTCTCTCCCATGTCAATATGGTTTGCTTATTGTTGTTTCGGTTATTTCTTATTGTACTATTTCACTGTAGATCCCCCAGCCCAGCTAAACCTGCCTTAGCTCCTTTGTCCCACCCCCCATACACGCGGAGACCGACTCAATCGGTGCCTCCAGTGATGCTATCTCTTTCATTGTTACCCAACGATTAGGTTTACCTCCACTGTACTCATATCCTTCCATATCCTTGTCTGTACATAATGCCCTGAATCTTTTCTACAATGCCTGGAAATCTGCCCCCTTTATTCTCTGTACCCAACGCACTAGAAGACCAGTTCTTTAAGCCTTTAGCCGTATCCTTATTCTAGTCCTCCTCTGTTCCTCTGGTGATGTAGAGGCTAACCCAGGCCCTGCAGCCCCCAGTATCACTCCTACTCCCCAGGCGCTATCATTTGTTGACTTCTGTAACCGTAAAAGCCTTGGTTTCTTGCATGTTAATATCAGAAGTCTCCTTCCTAAGTTTGAGTTATTCACTGCGTTAGCACACTCCGCCAACCCTGATGTTCTAGCAGTGTCTGAATCCTGGCTTAGGAAGGCCACCAAAAATTCAGAAATGTCCATCCCCAACTATAACATTTTCCGTCTACATAGAACTGCCAAAGGGGGTGGAGTTGCAATCTACTGTAGAGAGAGCCTGCAGAGCTCTATCATACTATCCAGGTCTGTGCCCAAACAGTTTGAGCTTCTACTTCTAAAAATCCACCTTTCCAGAAATAAGTCTCTCACTGTTGCCGCTTGCTACAGACCACCCCTCAGCCCCCAGCTGTGCCATAGACACCATATGTGAATTGATTGCCCCCCATTTATCCTCAGAGTTCGTACTGCTTGGTGACCTAAATTGCGACTCGTTCATTTTAGACGTTAGTTCGCTTGACCTGCTGGCCGCAATGAATACAGCAGGATTAATACGCAATCCTCCGGCTCAGCGGCTCCGGAGACATGCTCCGACCATCAACTATAAAATAGATTATGCTGCATTCACCATAGATAAGAAAAATACATGTTTAGAACTGATAATTGATCGCATGGTGCAAGAATGAATGCAATTCATTATTGAATGTTATGATGGACACAGCTTTGTAGAATCAAAACATACACACAACCTCTGCTCAACAAACTCAAACTCGAGAACGAATCGTTTGGGGTGCTGCTGTTCCCGAACGATATGTGCTTATCACTCTCATGGCAGTCAAGCAATGCATTCCGACGAGTCGTTCACAATCTAGTCTGGTTGTGGCCACAACTAGACCTCATTTCAAATGTATCAAGAAATAATCGTATTTGAATGCCTAGCAATCAACAAATGTACATTGTTTTAAAGCACACTTTTACAAGTCTGTCACAAATGACCGCTCCAATAAGCCCCTCGTGGTGAACGACATGTGAATGAGAGGCTTGTATAATAATGACTCTTTAGAGTTTTCAGTTTATCATTCGCCGGTGGGTGATCCTGCATGCTCTGGGCATTACTGACTCAAAATAACGAAATGAGTCGAAAGATTATTTATTTTGACTGAACGAGTCAAAGATCCATGTCAGTAAAAAGAGACTAACTTCCCCATCACTACATGCAGAGTGAACGGCAAGAAAGTGCTTGTGACTCCGTGGTTGAGCAACTGCTCTTGCCATGAGTGACAGGGGGCAGGGATTGGTGTGGTAAGCGGCAGTTAGCAGCAGGAAGAGAGAGAGCGAGAAAGAGGACTCAAGTAGCAAACCAACTATAAAAATTGACATTACACATGCCAGAATTGCGTATCACATTTAACAAACCAAACATTGAAATACTGTTATAGAACGTGAAGTAAAAACCCAAACCGGTCCGTGCATTAATACCGGTATATAATAAAATACGGTATACTGCCCAGCCCTAACACACACACACACACACACACACAACAGGATATTCGTTACTCTTAAACCGTATATTGATACGAGGATATTCAGTGCAGTACAGAACAGTACAGTACAGTACCTTATCATTACTTCCCCCTCCCCACCAACTCTGAAAAGCAGGATAATGCAGTTACTACAGGGCCATTGGACAGTAGAAAGGAAAGAATCGGCTATGAAGATTTGAGCAAGTACATGGGCAGAGATATCTGTCCTTAATTGAGGGTTATGGTTTAAGAGTAGCGGTTATATGAGCCCAGCCTTCAAAGGAGGAGGGCTACAGTCATCAAAACCAGCTGTGGCCCTCACTCTGTCTCTCACTCTGTCTCTCACTCTGTCTCTCTGTCTGTCTGTGAGAGGAGAGGAGCGGAGGAGGATGAGGACACGCGGGGCAATGAGAAACACGTGGGAGAGGTAATTAGACAGTAATAATTGGTTATAAACACCCTGTGAAGTCGTATAGGGGCTTTAGTGAGACGTTTGTTTAGCTGTTGTGTCTTTCTATTAGGTGACAGGAGGTGTAAGTCACCTGTTTTTCAGTGTGGTGTGCTGTTTACATAAGGACTGTTTACAGTTTGGACAATATAACTAGAGCAGGAAAAACTCATTTTTCTAGATGCACCTAGATGGCAGAGAGAGATCAAGCTGTCAGAAGAGATGTATGTCCTAGTCCAGTGTTCTGTGGCTGTAGTTTAGTGAAACCCGACCCTCATATAGTCTGCTAACCCTAACATGTGAAAGCCTGTGATGTAATCAGCTCAAATCCTGTTAACTTCTCGCTGGAACATAATGTTTGACTACCTGTGTGTGTGTGCACTTCACCTCCGGGGCTATCAGAGGTTATCCGAACCTAAACCCCTTATGTAATTGACTGTCTCTTGTCCTGTGATTAGTGGTAATTTATTGCGGGCCCTAGTCTATCAAAATAGATTGCTGGGTTTCCGGCCTTCCAGGCTAAGACTACTCCTTAGACGTCTTGCCCTGCGGTGTTGCAGGATTTGAAAACATTTTCTATTCAAAACATACAATAATTCCAAACCTCATACAGTGCCTTGCAAAAGTATTCATTGCCCTTGGCGTTTTTCCTATTTTGTTGCATTACAACCTGTAATTTAAATGGATTTTTATTTGGATTTCATGTAATGGACATACACAAAATAGTCCAAATTGATGAAGTGACATGAAAAAAATAACTTGTTTAAAAAAACTATACAAAATAAATAACGGAAAAGTGGTGCATGCATATGTTTTCACACCCTTTGCTCTGAAGGCCCTGAATAAGATCTGGTGCAACCAATTACCTTCAGAAGTCACACAATTAGTTAAATATGTCACATGATCTCAGTATATATACACCTGTTCTGAAAGGCTCCAGAGTCTGCAACACCACTAAGCAAGGGGCACCATGAAGAACAAGGAGCTCTCCAAACAGGTCAGGAACAAAGTTGTGGAGAAGTACAGATCAGGGTTGGGTTATAAAAAAATATCAGAAACTTTGAACATCCTACGGAGCACCATTAAATCCATTATAAAAAAATGGAAAGAATATGGCACCACAACAAACCTGCCAAGAGAGGGCCACCCACCAAAACTCACAGACCAGGCAAGGAGGGCATTAATCAGAGAGGCAACAAAGAGACCAAAGATAACTCTGAAGGAGCTGCAAATCTCCACAGCGGAGATTGGAGTATCTGTCCATAGGACCACTTTAAGCCATACACTCCACAGAGCTGGGCTTTACAGAAGAGTGGCCAGAAAAAAGCCATTGCCATTGCTTTTTGGCCATCAAGGAAAACGCTATGTCTGGCGCAAACCCAACACCTCTCATCACCCCGAGAACACCATCCCCACAGTGAAGCATGGTTGTGGCAGCATCATGCTGTGAGGATGTTTTTCATTGGCAGGGACTGGGAAACTGGTCAGAATTGAAGGAATGATGGATGGCGCTAAATACAGGGAAATTCTTGAGGGAAACCTGTTTCAGTCTTCGAGAGATTTGAGACAGGGATGGAGGTTCACCTTCCAGCAGGACAATGACCCTAAGCGTACTGCTAAAGCAACACTTGAGTGGTTTAAGGGGAAACATTTAAATGTCTTGGAATGGCATAGTCAAAGCCCAGACCTCAATCCAATTGAGAATCTGTGGTATGACTTAAAGATTGCTGTACACCAGCGGAACCCATCCAACTTGAAGGAGCTGGAGCATCCCTTGAAGAATGGGATGTGCCAAGCTTATAGAGACATACCCCAAGAGACTTGCAGCTGTAATTGCTGCAAAAGGTGGCTCTACAAAGTATTGACTTTGGGGGGGTGAATAGTTATGCACGCTCAAGTTTTCAGTTTTTTTGTCTTATTTCTTATTTCTTGTTTATAAAATATTTTGTATCTTCAAAGTGGTAGAAATCAAATGATACAAACCCCCCAAAATCAATTTTAATTCCAGGTTGTAAGGCAACAAAATAGGAAAAATGCCAAGGGGGTGAATACTTTCGCAAGCCACTGTATATAACATTTTTTTTATATTTATTTTTTCCCCCCATTTTCTCCCCAATTTCATGATATCCAATTGCTAGTTATGGTCTTGTCTCATTGCTGCAATTCCCTAACGGGCTCGGGAGAGGCGAAGGTCGAGACATGCGTCCTCCGAAACATGACCCGCCAAGCCGCGCTGCTTCTTAACACACTACTCGCTTAACCCGGAAGCGAGCCGCACCAATGTGTCAGAAGAAACACCGTTCGACTGACGACAGCTTGCAGGCACCCGTCCCGCCACAAGGAGTTAAACCCTCCCCTAAGCCGGACGGTGCTGGGCCAAATGTGCGCCGACCTATGGGGCTCCCGGTCACGGCCGGTGGTAACACAGTCCTGGGATCGAACCCCAGGCTGTAGTGGCGCTTCAGCACTGCGATGCAGTGCCTTAGACCGCTGCGCCACTCGGGAGGCATAACATTATTTTCTTACTGCACACACATCTTTTTTTCCCCTCATCGGTCACAAACTCTGTTAGTGGTTTAGATTGAATACCACCTCCAGACAGTCCACTCCCCTGGGTGAGGTCACTTGAGATATACTGGTCCCCCAGAGCGTTTACGGACGGTCATCCTTCCTATGGTCATTACTCCCAAACGGCCCTCCAGAGGACAATGAGAACGCGTATAGCGGCCAGGGGGAAGTGTCCTTTAAGTGTCACTGTGAGTTGACTCAGTCCACTTCTTCAGATGGAGTGGCTGTGCCGCTTTCAGCCCCTGTGTTTATGGGCCATAATGGGAGATGTAGTGCTGCTGTAGAGCTGGGATCCCTTCACAGGACCTTGCTCCTGGCAGGTTGCGTTCGAGAGCACTCAGCGGTCTGTCTCCGCAGCCCAAAGGCTGTCATTAAAAGACGTGTGATTTATCAGAGAGCGGATGCGCTGCGAAGGTCGCAATTACACAAGAGACCATGCATTGCCTGGAGTCTTGTCTTGTCTGTCTTCTGTTCTGTTCTCTTCTCTTCCAGGGTTTTTTCTGGATCAAAAAGGGGCTTAGGTGGCGGGCATGGCAGGGGGTGTGGCAATGTGTGCAGTCGGCACGATTTTAGAGAGCATTTTAGAGCCCCCCCCATTTTTAAAGCACATTTTCTGCAATTCTACACATTTTGCCTTGGAGCTGACAGAAAATGTTGCGGTTTTAAAAATAATTTCCTGCAATTTGACACATTTTCCATGAAGCTGAGAAAATGGTAAACATGAAAACATGGTGCATTTGTAACGCTAATTTCCTGCAATTCTGTGCATTTTGCCATAGCTAATGCTGTTTGTTTTTGGTTGTGTTTCAGGTATTTTTTGGCCCAATAGACATTAATGGTAAATTGTGTCATTTTGGAGTCTCTTTTTTTGCTAAATAAGAATAGAATATGTTTCTAAACACTTCTACATTAAAATGGATGCTACCATGATTAGCGATAGTCCTGAATATATTGTGAATAATGAGTGATTAGTGACACAGATGCACAAATACCTGAGAGGTTAGCATGTCTTGGGGGTATGATATCTGTGCGTCTAACTTTCTCACTAATCATTATTCACGGTCCATTCAGGACTATCCGTAATTATGGTAGCATCCATTTTAATGTAGATGTGTTTAGAAACATATTCTATTATTTACAATAAAAGTGACAAAAAAATGACACAATACATTATTTACCATTCATTTCTATAAAACAGCAAATTCATCCAACAAGTTTTCAGAGTCACAAGCTTGATGTAATCATTGCATGCTAGGAATATGGGACCAAATACTAGACTTTTGATTACTTTAATACACATATATGTGAATTTTGGTCCCCTAAAATGGGGGACTATGTACAAAAAGGGATGTAATTTCTAAATGTTCACCCGATATGGATGAAAATACCCTCAAATTAAAGCTGACAGTCTGCACTTAAACCCAATAGTCATTGTATGATTTCAAATCCAAAGTGCTGGAGTACAGAGCCAAAACAACAAAAATATGTTTCACTGTCCCATTTATCTTTTCTAAAAACGGTATAATCTTTTAAAAATAATATCATAAATAGGACTGGTGGATTTAAGTCACACATACATGCAGCTAACAAAAATATATGGAAATGTCTGCTCTATCCAAAATTACAACCAACTAATTGCTCCATTTCCACAAAAATGGAAGAGGCAAGTGGAAGGGGGAAAAGGTAAGGAACTTGTTTGTTGGCCCTGTATTAAAGACCAACACTGGTTAAAGAAAATTGTCATAAATAAAAAAGTATACATTTCATTTAAGGACCAACAAATGTACTGCTGTGCCATACAGGTTGCAAAATAGTTGGGAAGAGATTTATATATATATTTTCCTTCTTAATTATTTTATCCTAACCATACCACCCCTCCCCTAATTGGAGTAAACTAATGGACAACAATACTTAGGCTTCTACTTCCAGCTTATACATACTATATACATTTTACAGAGACAGTATATTTTATAGTAGTTATCTTGTTTATTTTTTTAGTCCCACCCTTCAGCTCCCCTCAACCCCTCCCATCTACCTCTGAACAGCATCCAGTTTTGATTTCTATTTGCTATATATTTTTCAACTGTGCTGTGATGTTCAACAAAAGTTCTGAACCTTTCTATTCTACATTTTTTTGCTAAGAGTATTATTATATTATTGATCGATTTGACTATGGCTTTTCAAATCACCCTGCAGTGCTATTTGCAGACTTAGCTCTGGGTAAGTGTTGCAATTCTTCAGCCATTCCTGAACCTGCTACCAAAAACAAGCTACATATGGGCAGTACCAAAACAAGTGATCTAAGGATTCTGTCTCTACGCAGCAAAATCTGCAGCGCTGGGATGGTTGTATCCCCCATATATACATATTTATTTATTTATATATTTGTTTGTTAGCTGCATGTATGTGTGACGTAACTCCACCAGTCCTATTTATGATATCATTTTTAAAGATTATACAGTATTGCAAAAAACAAAAAAACAAAAAAAATTAGTATAGTTGAGTTTAACCATAATATTTGTTGTAATATTTGATCTGTCTTTTCTGGTCGATGAAACTGAAATAGAAACCAACTTTCTATGGCTTGTTTTAAAAACAGCGATATTTTTGAGATTGTTTCATTTTCAAATAACCGAAAGTGAGAGGTTGTAATCTGAATAAAGGGAAAAAGGCCATTCTTGAACATTTGGTGAGCCATTCTTACTAATCTGCTAGAGAACCAGGTCGGATTTAAGGATAACTTTTGTGTGACTGCAGCCTTTAGTGCTTTAATATTTAATAATTTCTGCCGTCCTAATTCATATTCATTATATAAATAGGCCAGTTTAATTTTGTCTTGCTTGCCATTCCAAATAACATATTATGTTTTTGTTCAGATAATTTAAGAAACAAGTCGTTAGGCGTAGGCAGGGCCATAAGCAAATAGGTCAACTGGGATATGACTAAAGGGTTTATCAGGGGGATTTTTCCACAAATAGAGAGGTATTTTCCATTCCATGGTAGCAAAATCTTATCTACTGTATTTCTGCGAACTTTCTATTAAAATGTATTGTAGTGAGATCATTTCTTTCTTTCGGGATGTGAATACCTAGTATGTCCACTTCACCGTCAGACCATTTTCTTGGTAAACTGCACGGCAATGTAAAAGTTGTTTTAATTTTTTTGTGATCCAATACGTAATATAGTACACTTATCATAATTTGGTTGTAATCCAGAGAGGTTAGAAACATTATCTAGATCCTCTGAGGCTGTGGAGGGATCCAAATTGTGGATTTAAAAGAACACGAATCATCAGCGTGCAATGACACCTTTTGTTTTTAAGCCCTGTGGAGTGATTATTTTGTTACTGAAGAGGAGATACATTTTTTTTTTTTTTTTTTTAGATACCACTGGGTTTGGCTGTTGTTATTTCTGTTGTCTCAGGATGTGGGTGAAGTTGAATCTTATAGAATCTTGCAATGCCTCTATAGCAGTTTTCTCATGAACTACGGAAATGGTGTTTCACTGACTGCAGAATGAGTGGTTGTTTAAAAATATTTTGAAAGGTCTTGTGTGTATTGGCACTCTTATGGTGTAATGTCTGTGCTTGCCCATTTAAGATAAAAACGTATCTTAAGCAAGGCTTATCAATCAGTCAATGCAGTGAATCAGCAGTGCTACCGTCTGGCAATGAAAAAGCAAACAGGACATCTGCTGACTGACACATGGCTGTGTGTTTTCGTGTGTGTTAAGCAAGAGATCATGCACACTGCATGATTAACACATCGGTCATGTATTTTGGAGGGATCACTGTCTCCCCTCTTGCTTTCTCTCTCCCTCTATTTTCATGTCTCTCCTCTCTCTCCCCTTCTGTTACTCTCTCTTTCCCTCTCTCCCTACTTATTTATCTCTCTCTTGCCATCATTCTAAATGAAACGTCCTCCACTCTAATAATTACAGGAAGTCTGTACCCTTCCCATGGTGCACTGGTGGGTGACGGAGGACTAAATTGGTGCAGTGTGTGTGGGTGGGTGGGTGGGTGGGTGGATGGGTGGGTCTGTCCAGGTGGCTGCTAAATATAAGCACAGTTAGAGGTAGAGGGACACAGTTTGGTGCTGTAGGGGTGTTGGGGATTGTTTGTTATAAGCCTTGTGTTCTCACAACCAGGTGGAGCACTGACACTTCGTGTGTGTGTGTGTGAGGGAGAGAGGGAGGCGAGGGTGGCGAGGGAGATTTGGGGGGGGCTGGCTTTTGGCCTAGCACAGGCCCTCCCTGTTTTGAGCCACAGGTCAGGTGTGAATCCTGTGGAACAGATGGAAGGTGATACAATCACAGATGTGTGTGTGAATGGGGTGTATGTGTGTTGTTGGAGAGGGTTCTGGTCCCCTATGGTACGTCTTGTCTAGGGTGTAGCTCATTCAATAAGAAAAATGTGAAAATAATACGAAATACAGTACTAGCACACTGATGCCTGTTTGAGAGTATTTTAGCACTACTAATGCAGACACTGCCATTATAAAGATGATCATTATTAATATTACACTTTCCAGGTGTTCAGAATCCTTTCCATGGTACAGTATGGGGGAAACTCACCTAATTGTATTTTTCATTAACAATCTGTTGGTTTAGTAAGAGAATGCTATAGGGGGAGGATGTCTAGACAGAGACCATAATCCCACAATAACTATAATAACAGTAATTGTTAGGCTGGGTGGGGGACTCAGGTGCAGAGACGGACACACGGACAAAGAGGGTGAATTAGGATGTTGTTTATTCAGCGTGTTTTGGCAGAGAGAAACAGTTCAGGGTGGAGTAGCTTCAGGCCGGGGTAGGAGCTGAGTGGGGTGGAGAGCCAGTAGTACTGAGAGCTGGATGACGAGGATATCAGACAACAGATGAGCAGGTTGCGGCGTGGGAATGGCAGGCAGGCAGGCAGCAGGAACAGACGGGATCTGGTCGAAGGAGAGACAGGTTACAAACGTGGCAGAAACAACTATAATGCTGAGAGAGTAACAACTAAACTGAGATTGCTGTACGGAGCCAAGTTACCACAGGTGGTGTAGGAACGAACTGGCGCTGGAGAGGTGTCCAGCCCGGGTAGATAACTGCTGGTTGATTGGTGACAATGAGCTGCAGCTGGATGTAACTGAGCCTGAGAGAGAATGGCCACGCCCCCTGACCTAGATCCTCTGACTGGGCTGCACAGCAGGGGGAGACAGACACAGACAACACACACAGGGAAAAAAGGAAAAGGAAAACAAGCGGGGACAGGACCAACAGTGCCGGACCGTAACAGTACCCCCCCCTCAACGGGCGCCACCCGGCGACCCACCCGGCTTGTCAGGGTGGTCCCTATGGAAGTCAGCCACCAGCTGCGGATCCAGTATAAACCGTCGGGGAATCCAGGACCTCTCCTCGGGACCGTATCCCTCCCAGTCCACCAGGTACTGAAGCCCTCTACCACGCCTCCGGACGTCCAGCAGTCTCCGCACCGTGTAGGCTGGATGGTCATCAATAATACGCGGTGGCGGAGGGGGATCCACAGGCGGACACAAAGGGCTGGAGGAAACCAGCTTCAGCTGGGACACGTGAAATGTAGGATGGACTCTCATGGCCTGGGGAAGCTTCAACCGAACAGCCGAAGGGTTGATGATGGAGTCGATCTCGAAAGGACCCAAATACCGGGGCGACAGCTTACGGGAGTCAGTGCGCAGGGGGATGTTGCTGGAGGAGAGCCAGACTCGCTGACCAGGCTGGAACTGGGGAGCGACTACCCTGTGCCTGTCCGCCACTCTCTTGTTACGCTCTGCTGTCCGTAGAAGGGCCTCACGGGTGTCCACCCACACCTTGCGGCAGCGACGAAGGTTATCCTGAACTGACGGGACGGCTAACTCCTTTTCCTGAGACGGGAACAATGGCGGTTGGTACCCCAAAGCCGCCTCAAATGGTGAAAGGCCGGTGGCAGATGAGGTGAGGGAATTGTGGGCATATTCGACCCACGGGAGGTGTTTGGCCCAGGTGGACGGGTTCTGGGATGTCACACAGCGTAGAGCAGCCTCCAGGTCCTGATTGGTCCTCTCAGTCTGGCCATTGGACTGGGGATGGAAACCTGATGAGAGACTGACAGAGGCACCCAGAGCAGAACAAAACTCCTTCCATACCCGAGAAATGAACTGTGGGCCTCTATCGGACACTATGTCCACAGGTATTCCATGGGGACGGAATACATGTAGGACAAAGAGGTCGGCTGTCTCACTGGCAGACGGTAATTTTGGTAATGCAACAAAATGGGCAGATTTAGAGAATCTGTCCACGATGGTGAGTATGGTGTCATTACCCTCAGACATAGGAAGTCCAGTGACGAAGTCCAAGGCCACGTGAGACCAAGGACGACTCGGGACTGGGAGAGGCCGCAGCAGGCCCGAAGGAGCCCGGTGGGAAGCCTTATTTTGGGCACAGATGGAACAGGCCGCCACGTACTCCCGGACGTCAGTCTCGACGGATGGCCACCAAAAGTGCCTCTTCAGTAGCGACAGTGTACGGTTCATACCAGGGTGGCAGGAGAAGCACGAGGTGTGGATCCAGTTGAGCACTTGCGGCCGCACGGCTGCGGGAACATAGAGAAGGTCGGGGGGGCCATCGGCCGGTCCAGGTTCCGACTCTTGTGCCGATCGGACGAGGGACTCGATTTCCCAGTGAACAGCCGCCACCAAACAGGAAGCGGGCAGAACAGGTTCAGGATTGCTGGAGTCTTCATTGTCTGTAAACTGGCGAGAGAGAGCATCAGGCTTGACATTACATGTGCCAGGACGATATGTTAAAATAAACTTGAACCTGCTGAAGAACAGAGCCCATCTGGCCTGACGGGAGTTTAGCCTCTTGGATGACTGGATGTAAGCCAGGTTCTTGTGGTCTGTCCAGACTATGAAGGGTTGCTCTGCTCCGTCTAGCCAGTGCCTCCACTCCTCCAATGCCAACTTGACAGCAAGCAACTCCCGGTTACCCACGTCGTAGTTCTTCTCAGCAGGGGTCAATCTCCTGGAGAAAAAGGCCACAGGATGGAGCTTCTGGTCCGTGGGGGAACGTTGTGACAGGACAGCCCCCACCCCCGAATCAGAGGCGTCCACTTCCACAATAAACTGCAAACTAGTGTCTGGATGAATAAGAACAGGTGAGGTGGAGAACAGTTCCTTCAATGTACTCACGGCTGACTCGGCCTCAGGTGTCCACATGAATGGCACCTTTGGGGAGGTGAGCTTGGTCAGGGGGGCAACCACTCGGCTGAAACCCCTGATGAAGCGGCGGTAGAAGTTGGCGAAGCCCAGGAAGCGTTGTAGCTGCTTCCGAGACTTGGGTGTGGGCCACTCCGCAACCGCTCTGATCTTGTCAGGGTCTGGTGACACTTGTCCCCGCTCGATAATAAAGCCCAAAAAGGGGACGGACTGCCGGTGGAACTCACATTTTTCTGCTTTCACATACAGTTTATTTTCCATGAGGCGTTGGAGAACCAGACGGACGTGGGAGACGTGTTCATCCTGTGACTTAGAGAATATTAGAATGTCATCCAAATAGACAAACACAAAACGGTGTAGAAAATCCCTCAACACATCGTTAACCATGGCCTGAAACACTGCTGGGGCGTTAGTGAGACCGAATGGCATGACTAGGTATTCAAAGTGTCCGAGAGGGGTATTGAACCCAGTTTTCCATTCGTCTCCCTGCCTGATCCTAACGAGGTGGTAAGCGTTACGCAGGTCGAGTTTGGTAAACACGGTGGCACCATGAAGGGGTTCAAATGCTGAGTTGATGAGAGGCAGGGGGTACGTATTTCTGACTGTGATGTTATTTAGTCCTCTGTAGTCAATGCAGGGGCGTAATGTTTTGTCCTTCTTCTCTACAAAAAAGAACCCAGCACCAACAGCGGAAGATGAGGGACGAATGATGCCAGAGGCTAGGGAGTCGCCTATGTAGGTTTCCATAGCTTCTCTCTCAGGACGGGACAGATTGAAAAGCCGACTGGACGGCAAAGGGGCTCCAGGCAGTAACTCAATAGCGCAATCGTATGGCCTATGAGGTGGTAGTGAAAGTGCCTTGGACTTACTGAATACCTCGGCCAGGTCCAGGTACTCCTCAGGGACTGAAGAGAGGTCTGGGGGTTTGACAGGGGAAGCAGGGGAACCTACCGAGGGCGGAATAGCCGACCCAAGGCAAGCAGAATGGCAGTGAGTGCTCCAACTGTGTATTTTGTGGTTTTGCCAGTCAATATGGGGGTTGTGAAGGCTAAGCCAAGGGAAACCGAGGATAAGAGGGGAGACCGAGGAGGAGACTACTTTAAACTGGATGGTTTCTTTGTGATTGCCGGACAGCATGAGAGAAACGGGGACAGTTTGGTGGGTGATGTTGGCAAACTGATGGCCGTCTATAGCGGTTACTGTTATAGGCTTAGGCAGGGGCTTAACAGGGATCTCAGCCTGAGTGACCAGGTTAACGTCAAGGAAACTATCCTCAGCACCAGAGTCAATGAGAGCAGCTAATGGGAGAGACAGATTCCTGAACTGGACTGTAGCTGGGATAACTAGACGGGGTGCTGTGGGCATTGAGTCAGGTGTAGCACTCGCAAGTACGCCCACTTTTACCTGCGAGCTTTGTCTTTTGGGCGAACCGGACAGTTCACCAGGAAATGAGTGCGGTCCCCACAGTACATGCACTCACCAGCCCGCATGCGCCGTTCCTTTTCGGCAGGGGACAGACGAGCACGGCCCAGCTGCATGGGCTCGTCTAGTTCCGTGGAGGGATCCGCTGAGGTGTGTGGGCGGTGTCCGAGTGGTGGTGTTGCTCGGGTTGCAGAAAGTGAGGGGGCCCCGCCTGCGGTGTGGACCCGACCGCCCCTCTCCTGTCTCCTCTCCCGTAGCCTGTTGTCTATTCGTGTAGCAAGGGAAACGAGAACATGAAGGTTAGCAGGCTCATCACGAACAGCTAGTTCATTCTTAATCGTGTCACTTAAACCGTTAACAAACGCTCCCTGAAGAGCTTCGTCATTCCACTTGGAATCGGCTGCCAAGGTCCAAAAATCAATGGCGTATTCAGCCACGCTACCCGTGCCCTGTCGTAGCTTCAACAGTCTCTTTGTGGCGGTCCCGGCATGGTCCGGGTGATCAAACACAACTTTCAATTGAGAGGAAAAATCGTCAAATGACAGGCTGGCAATCTGCTGAGTAGAACAAGCCGCTTCTGCCCAAATCAAAGCTTTGCCCCTCAGTAACCCCAGAGCGTAATGTACCTTTGAGGATTCCGTGGAGAAAGACAGGGGCTTCTGTTGGAACACCAAGCGGCACTGAAGCAGGAAACCACGGCATTTGTTCAGGTCCCCGGTGAAAGGTTCGGGTGAGGTTGTAGGTGGTTCCCGAAGGGCAGGAGCGGAAGCCGAGCCTGGAGCCACTGTAGGAGGAACAGGCGGAGGAGAAGCAGAGGGAGGAAGAGTAGTGAGTGTTACCAGGTTAGCTACCTGAGAGGTGAGATGAGATACTTGATCCAACAACCGCTGGTTGTTATCCAATAGAGACCGGATGAGTTGGTCGTGTTGTCCCAATAACATTCCCTGTGAATGGAGGGCGCGTTGTACGCCATCACCCGTTGTTTCATGTGGCATCTCTGCTGAGTCCATGTTTGG
The DNA here is from genome assembly GCF_964263955.1 of Coregonus lavaretus. Classification (NCBI taxonomy): domain Eukaryota; kingdom Metazoa; phylum Chordata; class Actinopteri; order Salmoniformes; family Salmonidae; genus Coregonus; species Coregonus lavaretus. Next base: position 57,942 of record NW_028164999.1, read on the forward strand.
CCAGTTCGTTCTGTTAGGCTGGGTGGGGGACTCAGGTGCAGAGACGGACACACGGACAAAGAGGGTGAATTAGGATGTTGTTTATTCAGCGTGTTTTGGCAGAGAGAAACAGTTCAGGGTGGAGTAGCTTCAGGCCGGGGTAGGAGCTGAGTGGGGTGGAGAGCCAGTAGTACTGAGAGCTGGATGACGAGGATATCAGACAACAGATGAGCAGGTTGCGGCGTGGGAATGGCAGGCAGGCAGGCAGCAGGAACAGACGGGATCTGGTCGAAGGAGAGACAGGTTACAAACGTGGCAGAAACAACTATAATGCTGAGAGAGTAACAACTAAACTGAGATTGCTGTACGGAGCCAAGTTACCACAGGTGGTGTAGGAACGAACTGGCGCTGGAGAGGTGTCCAGCCCGGGTAGATAACTGCTGGTTGATTGGTGACAATGAGCTGCAGCTGGATGTAACTGAGCCTGAGAGAGAATGGCCACGCCCCCTGACCTAGATCCTCTGACTGGGCTGCACAGCAGGGGGAGACAGACACAGACAACACACACAGGGAAAAAAGGAAAAGGAAAACAAGCGGGGACAGGACCAACAGTGCCGGACCGTAACAGTAATATCAACCATAATAACAGTACTAACATAATGACCATAATAACAGTAATAACATAATAACCATAAAAACAGTAACATAATAACAGTAATAACATAATAACCATGACAACAGTAATATCATAAGTGATAACATAACATAAGTGATATCTTAACAGTAATAGTATAACAGTCATAACATAACAGCAATACAATAACCAAAATAACAGTAATAACATAACCATAAGTACTATAATAATCATAACTGTAAAAACATAATAACCATAATACCTGTAATAACAGTAATAACATAACAGTATTAACATAACCATAACTGATAGCATATCAACCATAATACCTGAAATAACCATAACTGTAATAACAGAACCAAAATAAAAGTACTAATGTAATAACATTATAACAAAACAGTACTAAAATAACCATAATAACAGTAACATAATATCCATAACAGTAATACCATAATGGTAATAACAAAATAACCATAATAACAGTAATATCATAACTAATATAAGTCATAACATAATAACAAGTTATAACATAACAGTGATAGCAACCACAATAACATTTATATTGTACTATCATAACAGTCATAACATTATAACATAATAACAGTAATAACAGTAATAACATAATAACCATAACAGTACTAAAATAATAACCATAACAGTAATAACAGTCATATATCATAACAGTACTAACGTAATACCAGTAATAACATAATAACCACAACAGTAACATAACTGTAATAACAGTACTAACATAACAGTGATATCATAACAGTAATATCATAACTCTAACAGTCATAACATATTAACAATCAACATAAGTAATAACCATATTAACTTTAATAACATAACACAAAACCATAACAGTAATAACCACAACAGTAATAACATAAGTCGTAACATAACAGTAATAACAGTAATATTATAACAGTAATAATGTAATAGCAGTAATAACAACCATAATAACAGCATAACATAAGTCATAACAGTAATAACAAAACAGCCATAATAGCAGTAATAATAAAAGTAATAACAGTAACATAACATAATAACAGTCATAACATTAATAACATAACCATAATAACAGTCATAAGATAAGAACCATAACAGTAACATAATAACACTAACATAATAACTATGACAGTAACATAATAACAGTACTAAAATACAACAGTAATAACATAATAATCATAATAGTAATAACATAATTACTATAATAACAGTAACAACATAATACCAGTACTAGCCATAATAACCATAACAGTAATGTCATAACAATAGTAATAACCTAACCATAATAACAGTAATGACATAATAACCATAACAGTAGTAACATACTGACCCTAATAACAGTAGTAGATCAGCTCATTATCTTAGGTCAAAGGGCTTCCCTGAAACATCATGAGACCCTACCAGAGCCTATGTAACCACATGGATGGGTGTGTGTTTTTTAAAGCAAGAGATGGCGATTAAGCGTGCACTGCATTCTCTGTGTGTGATTGGGAGTGTGTGTCTGTGCACTAGCCTTTGTCTGTGGCTGGCACCTAGCATGTGGAGCTGAGCTCACACTGCAGGCCACTGAGACCCACAGCTCATTCCAGCCATCACACCGCCTGCCACTCAAACACACACAAAGCCTAATGCACAGATAGAGTTAAAGTCGGAAGTTTACATACACTTAGGTTGGAGTCATTAAAACTAGTTTTTCAACCACTCCACAAATTAGGACATCTACTTTGTGCATGACACAAGTAATTTTTCCAACAATTGTTTACAGACAGATTATTTCACTTATAATTCACTGTATCACAATTCCAGTGGGTCAGAAGTTTACATACACTAAGTTGACTGTGCCTTTAAACAGCTTGGAAAATTCAAGAAAATGATGTCATGGCTTTAGAAGCTTCTGATAGGCTAATTGACATCATTTGAGTCAATTGGAGGTGTACCTGTGGATGTATTTCAAGGCCTACCTTCAAACTCGGTGCCTCTTTGCTTGACATCATGGGAAAATCAAAAGAAATCAGCCAAGACCTCAGAAAAAAAATTGTAGACCTCCACAAGTCTGGTTCATCCTTGGGAGCAATTTCCAAACGCCTGAAGGTACCGCGTTCATCTGTACAAACAATAGTACGCAAGTATAAACACCATGGGACCACGAAGCTGTCATTGGGTTCCCGAGTGGCGCAGTGGTCTAAGGCACTGCATCTCAATGCTTGAGGCGTCACTACTGACCCCCTGGTTCGATTCCAGGCTGTATCACAACCGGCCGTGATTGGGAGTCCCATAGGGCGGCGCACAATTGGCCCAGCGTCGTCTGGGTTTGGCCGGTGTAGGCCGTCATTGTAAATAAGAATTTGTTCTTAACTAACTTGCCTAGTTAAATAAAGGTAAAATAAATACGCGTTCTGTCTCCTAGAGATGAATGTACTTTGGTGCGAAAAGTGCAAATCAATCCCAGAACAACAGCAAAGGACCTTGTGAAGATTCTGGAGGAAACAGGTACAAAAGTATCTATATCCACAGTAAAATGAGTCCTATATCGACTTAACCTGAAAGGCCGCTCAGCAAGGAAGAAGCCACTGCTCCAAAACCGCCATAAAAAAGCCAGACTACGGTTTGCAACTGCACATGGGGACAAAGATCGTACTTTTTGGAGAAATGTCCTCTGGTCTGATGAAACAAAAATAGAACTGTTTGGCCATAATGACCATCGTTATGTTTGGAGGAAAAAGGGAACAGCTTGCAAGCCGAAGAACAACATCTTAACCGTGAAGCACTGGGGTGGCAGCGTCATGCTGTGGGGTTGCTTTGCTGCAGGAGGGACTGGTGCACTTCACAAAATAGATGACATCATGAGGAAGGAAAATTATGTGGATATATTGAAGCAACATCTCAAGACATCAGTCAGGAAGTTAAAGCTTGGTCGCAAATGGGTCTTCCAAATGGACAATGACCCCAAGCATACTTCCAAAGTTGTGGCAAAATGGCTTAAGGACAACAAAGTCAAGGTATTGGAGTGGCCATCACAAAGCCCTGACCTCAATCCTATAGAACATTTGTGGGCAGAACTGAAAAAGCGTGTGGCCTACAAACCTGACTCAGTTACACCAGCTCTGTCAGGAGGAATGGGCCAAAATTCACCCAACTTATTGTGGAAAGCTTGTGGAAGGCTACCCGAAACATTTGACCCAAGTTAAACAATTTAAAGGCAATGCTACCAAATACTAATTGAGTGTATGTACATTTCTGACCCACTGGGAATGTGATGAAAGAAATAAAAGCTGAAATAAATCATTCTCTCTACTATTATTCTGACATTTCATTTACATTTACGTCATTTAGCAGACGCTCTTATCCAGAGTGACTTACAGTTAGTGAGTGCATACATTTTCATACTGGTCCCCAGTGGGAATCGAACCCACAACCCTGGCGTTGCAAGCGCCATGCTCTACCAACTGAGCTACACGGGACTTAAAATAAAGTGGTGATCCTAACTGACCTAAGACAGGGAATTTTTACTAGGATTAAATGTCAGGAATTGTGAAAAACTGAGTTTGAATGTATTTGGCTAAGGTGTATGTAAACTTCCAACTTCAGCTGTACACACACAAAGCGTAGTGCACACATACACACACAAAGCCTAGTGCACACATACACACAGAAAGCCTAGTGCACACATACACACACAAAGCCTAGTGCACACATACACACACAAAGCCTAGTGCACACATACACACACAAAGCCTAGTGCACACATACAGTGCCTTCAGAAAATATTCATACCCATTGACTTATTCCACATTTTGTTGTTACAGCCAGAATTAAAAATTGATTAAATGTATATTTTTCTCACCCATTTACACACAATACCCCATAATGACAAAGCGAAAACATGGGTCTCCCGAGTGGCGCAGTGGTCTAGAGATCCTGGTTCGAATCCAGGCTCTGTCGTAGCCGGCCGCGACCGGGAGACCCATGGGGCGGCGCACAATTGGCCCAGCGTCATCCAGGGTAGGGGAGGGAATGGCCGGCAGGGATGTAGCTCAGTTGGTAGAGCATGGTGTTTGCAACGCCAGGGTTGCGGGTTCGATTCTGAAGGGGGGGTATGAAAAAAATACAAAAAATAATAATAAATAAATACTCAAAATAATGTATGCACTCACTAACTGTAAGTCGCTCTGGATAAGAGCGTCTGCTAAAGGACTAAAATGTAAATGTAAATGTTTTTAGACATTTCTGCAAATTTATTGAAAATGAAATACAGAAATCTCATTTACATACAGTGCATTTGGAAAGTATTCAGACCCCTTCCCTTTTTCCACATTTTGTTGCGTTAAGCCTTATTATAAAATTTATACAATTGTTGTTTTTTTCTCATCACTCTACACACAATACCCCATAATGAGAAAGCGAAAACAGGTTTTTAGAAAGTTTTAGACATTTATTAAAACTAAAAAACAGAAATACCTCATTTACATAAGTATTCAGACCCTTTGCTATGAGACTTGAAGTTGAGCTCAGGTTCATCCTGTTAACATTGATCACAACTTGATTGGAGTCCACCTGGGGTAAACTCAATTGATTGGACATGATTTGGAAAGGCACACACCTGTCTATATAAGGTCCCACAGTTGACAGTGCATGTCTGAGCAAAAACCAAGCCATGAGGTCGAAGGAATTGTCTGTAGAGCTCCGAGACAGGATTGTGTTGAGGCACAGATCTGGGGAAGGCTATCCAAAACTTTCTGCAGCATTGAAGGTCCCCAAGAACACAGTGGCCTCCATCATTCTTAAATGGAAGAAGTTTGGAACCATCAAGACTCTTCCTAGAGCTGGCCACCCGGCCAAACTGAGCAATCGGTGAAGAAGGGCCTTAGTCAGGGAGGTGACCAAGAACCCGATGGTCACTCTGACAGAGCTCCAGAGTGCCTCTGTGGAGATGGGAGAACCTTCCAGAAGGACAACCATCTCTGCAGCACTCCCCCAATCAGGCCTTTATGGTAGAGTGGCCAGACGGAAGCCAATCCTTAGTAAAAGGCACATGACAGCCTGCTTGGAGTTTGCCAAAAGGCTCTCAGACCATGAGAAACAAGATTCTCTGGTCTGATAAAACCAAGATTGAACTCTTTGGACTGAATGCCAAGCGTCACATCTGGAGGAAACCTGGCACCATCCCTACGGTGAAGCATGGTGGTGGCAGCATCATGCTGTGTGGATGTTTTTCAGCGGCAGGGACTGGGAGACTAGTGAGGATCGAGGGAAAGATGAACGGAGCAAAGTACAGAGAGATCCTTGATGAAAACCTGCTCCAGAGCACTCAGGACCTCAGACTGGGGCGAAGGTTCACCTTCCAAAAGGACAATGACCCTAAGCACACAGCCAAGACAACTCAGGAGTGGCTTCGGGACAAGTCTCTGAATGTCCTTGAGTGGCCCAGTCAGAGCCCGGACTTGAATCCGATAGAACATCTCTGGAGAGACCTGAAAATAGCTGTGCAGCAACGCTCCCCATCCAACCTGACAGAGCTTGAGAGGGTCTGCAGAGAAGTATAGGAGAAACTCCCCAAATACAGGTGTGCCAAGCTTGTAGCGTCATACCCAAGAAGAAGTCCTGTGTAGCTCAGTTGGTAGAGCATGGCGCTTGCAACGCCAGGCTTGTGGGTTCGATTCCCACTGGGGACCAGTATGAAAATAAATAAAAAACATGTATGCACTCACTAACTGTAAGTCGCTCTGGATAAGAGCGTCTGCTAAATGATGTAAATGTAAGACTTGAGGCTGTAATCGCTGCCAAAGGTGCTTCAACAAAGTACTGAGTCACGGTTTCGGCCGAGACTGCTCCTGGTTCGGGCAGGCTTCGGCGTTCGCCGTCCCCGGAGTATTAGCTGCCACCGTTGAATGTTTCGTGGTGTGATTGTTTTGGTCTGTGTTGTACTCCTGTGTCTGTTTGTGTTCTGATTACGTGTCCTATAAGTTCCCTGTTTTGTATTGGTTAGATTGTGTGTTGTTGTCTGCCTGTATTTCGGAGCTGCGTGTTGACGCTCTGTTTGTTTGTTTAGTGTTTACGTATGGTTTACGTATTCACTCGCCTCTGTTTGTTTCGAGGCCGTGTATTGTATTTTTACACTTTTGACTAGTAAAGTCTGTTGGACGAAGCCTCTGTGTCCTGCGCCTGACTCCTCCACCACATCCACATCGGTTCTTCTGACAGAACAACACACCAACTATGGAGTCAGCAGGAGCAGCTGCGACACCCAAGTCGCTGGAGGAACGGATCAGCTATCAGGACACCATGATCCGGCAACTTGGGTCCGCCATGGACGAGGTGTCCAACACTCTGCGCCGGTTGGTTACTGGGGAGGTGCCCACGTCTTCTTACACCATCCCACCACCAACGGCCAGTCCTCCTCTCTCAGCACCGGAACCCAGGGGCATTCGGCTCTCGCTCCCGAGGGCATATGACGGTTCTGCAGCCGGGTGTCAGGGGTTCCTCCTGCAGGTGGAACTTTACCTGGCTACCCTACACCCAGCGCCCTCGGGATACGAGAGCGTCTCCGCCCTCATCTCCTGTCTATCCGGCAAGGCGTTGGAGTGGGCCAACGCCGAATGGAGGGGAATAGACGCCGCTACCATCACCTACGCGGAGTTCTGTTCCACATCCGACAGGGGAAGAGGAGCGCACAGGAGTTTGCCCTGGAGTTCCGGACTCTAGCGGCGGATGCGGGGTGGAATGAGAGGGCCCTCATCGACCATTACCGGTGTAGCCTACGAGAGGACGTTCGTCGTGAGCTGGCCTGCAGGGACACCAACCTATCCTTCGACCAGTTGGTGGACATCTCCATCCGTCTCGACACCCTGCTGGCTACCCGCGGACGTCCCGAGTGGGGGTCGTCCATTCCACCCTCCAGCACCTCCGAGCCGATTCCCATGGTGCTCGGGGGTGCTGGCGCTAGAGAGAGGAGGAGAGAGAACCCGAGGGGGGCCATCCCCTGCACCAACTGTGGCTGTGGAGGACACACCGCGGCCAGGTGCTGGGGAGGGTCTCCTGGGAGAGGGGACAACAGGTCACGCACTGGGGAGTCATTTCAGGTGAGTAGGCGCCCCACTTACCCAGAGCTCTCTGTTGGTCACATGAGTATTCCTGTGAGATTTCCACAGGTGGCACCTCATTCCCAGCATAAGGCGCTAGTAGATTCAGGCGCAGCTGGGAATTTTATTGATCGTGCATTTTGTTATAGGTTAGGAATTCCCCTTCGGCCGGTAGAAGCCCCCTTTCCTGTCCACGCCCTAGACAGCCGGCCGTTGGGGTCGGGGCTGATCAGAGAAGTCACAGCACCACTTAAGATGACGACGCAGGGGGGTCATGAGGAGATCATTCAGTTTTATCTGATTGACTCTCCTGCGTACCCCGTGGTGCTGGGGCTTCCCTGGTTAAGCGCCCATGATCCTACCATTGCGTGGCAACAGAGGGCTCTTATGGAGTGGTCTGCCCAGTGTGTAGGGAAATGTCTAGGTGTTTCCTTAGGGGCGACCTCGGTAGAGAGTCCGAACCAAGTTCTCGCAATGCGCATTCCCCCTGAGTATGAGGACTTAGCACTTGTGTTCAGCAAAACGAGGGCAACACGGCTACCACCTCATAGACAGGGGGACTGTGCGATAAATCTCCAAACAGGAGCGGCACTTCCACGGAGCCGTGTGTATCCCCTGTCTCAAGAGGAGACTGCGGCTATGGAGACTTACATAGCCGAGTCCTTGGCACAGGGATACATACGGTCCTCCACTTCCCCGGTTTCCTCGAGTTTCTTCTTTGTGAAGAAGAAGGACGGGGGTTTGCGCCCGTGTATTGATTACCGTAGTCTCAATCAGATCCGGGTTAAGTACAGTTACCCTCTTCCACTGATTGCAACTATGACAGAATCATTACGCGGAGCGCAGTTCTTCACAAAGTTGGATCTCAGGAGCGCGTACAATCTGGTGCGCATTAGGGAGGGGGATGAATGGAAAACGGCATTTAGCACCACCTCGGGTCATTACGAGTATCTCGTCATGCCATACGGGTTAATGAATGCTCCTTCAGTCTTCCAATCCTTTGTTGACGAGATTTTCCGGGACATGCATGGGCAGGGTGTGGTAGTGTACATCGACGACATCCTAGTGTACTCTTCTACACGAGCCGAGCATGTAGCCCTGGTGCGCCGAGTGTTGAGAAGACTGTTGGAGCATGACTTGTATGTCAAGGCAGAGAAATGCCTGTTCTTCCAGGAGTCCGTCTCCTTTTTGGGTTATCGGTTGTCCGCGTCTGGTGTGGAGATAGAGGTAGACCGTGTGTCGGCCGTGCGTAATTGGCAAACTCCAACCACTGTAAAAGAGGTGCAGCAGTTCTTGGGTTTTGCTAATTACTACCGGAGGTTTATCCGGGGCTTTGGACAGGTTGCAGCTCCCATTACGTCCCTGCTAAAGGGGGGTCCGGTTCGTTTGCAGTGGTCAGCTGAGGCGGACAGGGCATTTGTCAAACTGAAGAACCTGTTCACCTCGGCCCCGGTGCTGGCGCATCCGGATCCCTCTTTACCATTCCAAGTAGAGGTAGACGCGTCCGAGACCGGTATTGGGGCAGTCCTGTCACAACGGTCCGGCACTCCACCTAAGCTCCGCCCCTGTGCGTTCTACTCCAAGAAGCTCAGCTCGGCGGAGCGCAATTATGACGTTGGGGACAGGGAGCTGTTAGCTGTAGTCCAGGCCCTAAAGGTGTGGAGGCATTGGCTTGAGGGGGCTCAACACCCTTTCCTCATTCTGACTGATCACCGTAACCTGGAGTACATCCGGGCAGCTAGGAGATTGAACCCTCGTCAGGCTAGGTGGAACATGTTCCTGACCCGGTTTGTTTTTAAGATCACATACATCCCAGGGTCCCAGAACGGTAAGGCAGACGCCCTGTCCCGGCGGTATGACACAGAGGAGAGGGCCATTGAGCCTACTTCCATACTGCCGGAGTCTTGTCTGGTGGCTCCGGTGGTATGGGAGGTCGATGCGGAAATCGAGCGGGCACTGCGTACCGACCCTACTCCCCCCGAGTGTCCTGTGGGGCGGACGTACGTTCCGCTCGAGGTTCGTGATCGTCTTATTTATTGGGCTCATACATCACCCTCCTCTGGACATCCAGGTATTGGCCGGACAGTGCACTGCCTTAGCGTGAAATACTGGTGGCCAACGTTAGCTAAGGATGTGAGGGTTTATGTCTCCTCCTGCTCGGTGTGCGCCCAGTGTAAGGCGCCTAGACATTTGCCCAGGGGTAAGTTACATCCCCTGCCCGTTCCACAACGACCATGGTCCCACCTCTCGGTGAGCAATGGGCAGGTTGAACGAGTCAACCAGGATGTGGGTAGGTTTCTGAGGTCCTATTGCCGGGACCGGCCGGAGGAGTGGTCTAGGTATATCCCCTGGGCAGAGATGGCCCAGAACTCTCTCCGCCACTCCTCCACCAATTTAACACCTTTCCAGTGTGTTTTAGGGTATCAGCCGGTCCTGGCACCGTGGCACGAGAGCCAGATCGAGGCCCCTGCGGTGGACGAGTGGATTCGGCGCTCGGAGGAGACGTGGGACGCTGCCCATGTCCATCTGCAGCGGGCCATCCGTCAACAAAAGGCGAGCGCCGATCGCCACCGCAGTGAGGGACCGGTGTACGCACCGGGAGATCGAGTCTGGCTCTCGACTGGAAACCTGCCCCTCCGCCTGCCCTGCCGGAAGCTGGGTCGGCGGTTTGTGGGGCCCTTTAAAGTCCTGAGAAGATTGAACGAGGTGTGTTACAGGTTACAACTGCCTATTGAGTACAAGAATATTAACCCCTCGTTCCATGTGTCTCTTCTCAGGCCGGTGGTAGCTGGCCCACTCCAAGAAGATGAGATAGGAGAGACCCCTCCGCCCCCTTTGGACATCGAGGGGGCCCCGGCGTACAGGGTCCGGACCATCTTGGACTCGAGGCGCCGGATGAGTGGTCTCCAGTATCTCGTGGAGTGGGAGGGGTACGGTCCGGAGGAACGGTGCTGGGTGCCTAGGAGGGACATCCTAGATCCATCCCTCCTGACTGAGTTCCACCGTGGGCATCCCACGCGCCCGGGTCCGCGTCCTCCTGGCCGTCCCCGAGGCCGGGGTCGGCGCACGGCTGGAGCCGCGCGTCAAGGGGGGGGTACTGTCACGGTTTCGGCCGAGACTGCTCCTCCTCCTGGTTCGGGCAGGCTTCGGCGTTCGCCGTCCCCGGAGTATTAGCTGCCACCGTTGAATGTTTCGTGGTGTGATTGCTTTGGTCTGTCTTGTACACCTGTGTCTGTTTGTGTTCTGATTACGTGTCCTATAAGTTCCCTGTTTTGTATTGGTTAGATTGTGTGTTGTTGTCTGCCTGTATTTCGGAGCTGCGTGTTGACGCTCTGTTTGTTTGTTTAGTGTTTACGTATGGTTTACGTATTCACTCGCCTCTGTTTGTTTCGAGGCCGTGTATTGTATTTTTGCACTTTTGACTAGTAAAGTCTGTTGGACGAAGCCTCTGTGTCCTGCGCCTGACTCCTCCACCACATCCACATCGGTTCTTCTGACAAAAGGGTCTGAATACTTATGTGAATGTAATATTTCCTTAATTTTTTAAGCTCTGTCAAATTGTTTGTTGATCATTGCTAGACAACCATTTTCAAGTCTTGCCGTAGATTTCCAAGCAGATTTAATTCAAAACTGTAACTCGGCCACTCAGGAACATTCACTGTCTTCTAAGCAACTCCAGTGTAGATTTGGCCTTGTGTTTTAGGATATTGTCCTGCTGAAAGGTGAATCCATCTCACAGTGTCTGGTGGAAAGCAGACTGAACCCGGTTTTGCTCTCGGATTTTGCCTGTGCTTAGCTCCATTCTGTTTCTTTTTTATCTTGAAAAAGTCCCCTGTCCTTAACAATTACAAACATACCCATAACATGATGCAGCCACCACTATGCTTGAAAACACAGAGAGTGGTACTCAGTAATGTGTTGTTTTGGATTTGCCCCAAACATAAGACTTTGTACAAATGTTTTGGGTTATTACTTTAGTGCCTTGTTGCAAACAGGATGCATGTTTTTGAATATTTTTTATTCTGTACAGGCTTCCTTCTTTTCACTCCATCAATTAGGTTAGTATTGTGGAGTACCTGCAATGTTGTTGATCCATCCTCAGTTTTCTCCTATCACAGCCATTAAACTGTTTTAAAGTCACAATTGGCCTCATGGTGAAATCCTTGAGCGGCTTCCTTCCTCTCCGGCAACGGAGTTGGGAAGGATGCATGTATCTTTGTAGTGACTGGGTGTATTGATACACCATCCAAAGTGTAATTAAAACTTCACCATACTCAAAGGGATATTCAACGTATGCTTCTTTTTAATTTCTACCCATCTACCAATAGGTGCCCTTCATTGTGAGGCATTAGAAAACCTCCCTGGTTTTTGTGGTTGAATCTGTTTGAAATGTACTGCTCGACTGAGGGACCTTACAGATAATTGTATGGGTGGGGTACAGAGATGAGGTAGTCATTAAAAAAATAATGTTAAACACTATTACTTAATAATAATAATAATAATATGCCATTTAGCAGACGCTTTTATCCAAAGCGACTTACAGTCGTGCGTGCATACATTTTTTTTTTTGTGTACTTATTATGTGACTTGTTAAGCAAATGTTTACTCCTGAACTTATTTAGGCTTGCCATAACCAAGGGGTTGAATACTTATTGACTCAAGACATTTCAGCTTTTCATTTTTAATTCATTTGTAAAAAATACAATAAAAACAGTTCCACTTGACATTATGGGGTATTGTGTAGGTCAGTTACAAAAAATCTCAATTTAATTCATTTTCTATTCAGGATAAACACAAAAAAATGTGGAAAAGGTTAAGGGGGTGTGAATACTTTCTGAAGGCACTGTATACACACACACACACAGAGACAGACTGTCGAAGGCATTCATCTAGGCCTAATCGACTCTCCCCAGCCACTTCGTTGCACAAGACCCAATAATAACAGGCGCTCTGCTGGCCTGTTCCTGCCCTAGCCCTAACCCAGCAGGCTCTCCCAGCCTGAACCTACCCTCAGCTAAAGCTAAGTCACTCTCTCTCCAGCCCCAACCTGAGCCCCAACCCCAACAAGCTGAGAGCTGCTTCAACTGGTGTTACGAACATTTGTTTCAAGGAACTGTTAGGCTGTTATATCTGATCTGTACAGTGTAGCTCTGCAATGAAAATAGAGGATACAAACAAACAAACACTCACGCTCACATAAAAACACATATACACACCTTTTCCCAGCTATTCTCTTTGGAATCTAGCATTAGAACAGGGTTTCCCAAACTCGGTCCTGGGGCCCCCCCTGTGTTCACGTTTAGTTTTTTGCCCTAGCAGGACCAAGTTTGGGAACCCCTGCATTAGAAGACTGTGTGAGAATGGGAGTGAGCAGGGCAGGGCCAACGGCCTACAGCTCTCCTGTTTTCACACAGCTTTTTTCAGGGCCTGGCCTGGCTGTTATTGGCTGCTTCTAAGACAGGTTCACATTCTCTATTTCTCACCCCCATCTCTTTCCCTCTCTCCCCCTTTTTTTCTACCCTTCTGACTGAAACATCAGATGTCACTCGTTCAGACCATTGATGAGAAATGGGGGAGTTCTATTGTCTCAGTCAAGCCCTTCATTAACTCTTCTCCTCTCTGGTTCATGTTATCGTTCATCCTGCGAGTATTATAGTTACCTCTCTATCTTCAGTTTGGATACACACACACATACCTGTACACACAAAGTATCAGGGAAGTGAGGGTGGCCTCCTGTAGCTCAGTTGGTAGAGCATGGCACTTGCAACGCCAGGGTTGTGGGTTCGATTCCCACGGGGGGCCAGTATGAAAGATGTATGCACTCACTAACTGTAAGTTGCTCTGGATAAGAGCGTCTGCTAAATGACTAAAATGTGGTAGGAAGGAAGGAGAGAAGATAAGTGTTTTTATTCTGAAATAACGTTATTGTTGGCCGATGGATTAAGGTTTTGCCTGAGTGTGTGGGAAGGATTTACCCTCCAATATTTAGCTCATAGGATGAGGAGGAGATATGAACAACAGATTATCCCTCACTCCAACAGAGATCTCTGCTTCCCTCCATCTCCATTCCTCAGCATCCCTCTCTTCCTCCTGCATCTCTCTTTCATCTTTCTTTCTCCTCACATCTCTCTCTCTCCTTCTTTATCTCTTTCTCTCTCCCTTCCTGTCTTTGTCTCTCTTTTTTTTTTTTGGGGGGGGGGAGGTGTATTATTTTCCCCTAACACTGATGGGCAGTACCAAAACAAATGATCTAATGATTCTGTCTCTTTGCAGCATAGTCTGCAGAGCTGGGATGATTGTATCCCCCATATACATAACATTCTATTGGTTGTAATAATTGTGTATAATAATTTAAATTGAAAAACTCAAGTTTGGAATCAGGCGTTGTTTTGTGTATAATTCATAAACCATGTTCCATGGAACCGGCATTTTGCAACCTGTATGGCGCAGCTGTCAATTTGTTGGTCCTTAAATGGAACTGGTCTACTTTTTTATTTATCCCTTTTATTTTTTTAACCAATTGTGGTCTTTAATGTAGGGCCAACAGACAAGTTCCTTACCTTCTAATGTAGGGCCAACAGACAAGTTCCTTACCTTCTAATGTAGGGCCAACAGACAAGTTCCTTACCTTCTCCCCCTTCCACTTGCCTCCACCATTTTTGTGGAAATGCTGCAATCAGTTTGTTGTAATTTTGGATAGAGCAGACATTTCCATATATTTTTGTTACCTGCATGTGTGATATAGTAATAAATTATGTATCATTAAGGCAAAATGTTGGGAAATGTCAAAAGTAAAATATAGTAAACATGATTGACATTCTATAATTCAGATGTATGTTTAAATAAGCAATATAGCCAATACAGTGTGTAACCATGCCTTAATGTATGTATGTGTATTATTTTTGAGAAAGGGTCTGCCACCAATATAATGAGATAAGGGGAAGAGGCCATATAGAAAGGCGCCCATGGTCTTTTGGAGTAAACAACATGTGTTGTTGGACATTGAAAGATAATAGTGGCGTGGCAGTTAAAGAAGTTAATCAGTGATCTTAAAGGGAGTAGCTTTGTAAGCTATGTATACATGACTGTGCATTTGTGTGTTATATAAGAGATATCTAAGCAAAAGAGAGACAGTTGTTCCATGGAGCAAGCTCGGCTTTATTATGCAATAAAGTCTAATTGTAAGTCGCTCTGGATAAGAGCGTCTGCTAAATGACGTAAATGTAAATGTAAATGTAATTCTTGGATTCACAAACTCCGGTCTCTTGAGAGATATTTTTGAGTTGACTATTTTCTAGTCAAATATTTCTACGACAGTGACAACTCCACCAGTCCTATTTATGATATAATTTACTTTTTGTTGTTGTTGATTAATTCATATATTTGGAATTTATCCATAATATTTGTTGTAATATTTGTTCTGTCTTTTCTGGTGGATGAAAGTGTCTCTCTTTTTGCCTGAGCAGTCTGTGGTTTCTAGGCCAGACACTAGGCATGAGGGTGGAGTTGAGATGATAATCTCAGAGAGAGGCAGAGAGAGAGAGAGAATGAGAGGGAGTGGGCGTGAGCGGAAGATCTGCTGGAAAGGTCATCTGATCCATGCATGCTTTAATTTTTTTTCTTAACAGTTCACTTCACCACTCTACATTATCCTATCCTCTACTATCTAGGAGTAATCCTATTTTATAACATACTGCTGCTCAATCCAGCCTTAATCCAATGGAACAGTCCTACTGTACTTTACTATAACCCTTTACATCAGCGTACTCTGATGCAGTCCTATGCTATCCTGTGGCAGCTATAAGAAACTTGATGGTAAAAGGACCTAGCAGGGTTGCCAACTCGGACCAACCTCAATCATGGGGATTATGGGATTTCTTTAACATTGTTTACGTTTCAGTTATTTTATATTTCATTCAGGAATATTCCTGAATATCTCCAAGCCAAACTAGGGGGGTTAGCATAGCAACCTTCTGAGCTGGCGTTTCACTCCACTAGCACTAGAGCTGGGAGATCCAATATGCCATTTCAGCAAGACAAACTAAAACGCTAGCAGTTAGTAGATACAGTATTGGATATGAGAGTAATATCACCTCTCTGGCCCCTGCAAGTGGAGTAGGGTGAACCTGTAGGTGAGGAGCAGGGAGAGAGTGGAGACGGATCCTGGCAGGCAGCATAAGTACTGAGTAAATGGAAATATGATATTTCAGTTTTTTATTTTTAATACATTTGCAAATAATTCTAAAAACCTGTTTTGGATTTGTCATTATGGGGTATTGTGTGTAGATTTGATGAGGGGGGAAATCAATTTAATCCATTTTAGAATAAGGCTGTAACGTAACAATGTGGAAAAAGTCAAGTGGTCTGAATACTTTCCGAATCCACTGTATATAAAGGATGTGTAAAGAGAAAATTAAAGGGTGTATCTAGTCAGTTATCTAGTCAGGTATCTAGTCAGTTACACAACTGATTACATTCAACCGAAATGTGTCTTCCGCATTTAACCCCTCTGAGCAGATGTGTGGGTTAACAGCCTTCCTCAAGGGCAGAAAAAAATAAGCAAACACATTTGCTGTTCGCCAAAAGACATGTAGGAGACTCCCTAAACATATGGAAGAAGGTACTCTGGTCAGATGAGACTAAAATTGAGCTTTTTGGCCATCAAGGGAAATGCTATGTCTGGCGCAAACCCAACACCTCTCATCACCCCGAGAACACCATCCCCACAGTGAAGCATGGTGGTGGCAGCATCATGCTGTGGGGATGTTTTTCATTGGCAGGGACTGGGAAACTGGTCAGAATTGAAGGAAGGATGGATGGCACTAAATACAGGGAAATTATTGAGGGAAAACTGTTTCAGTCTTCCAGAGATTTGAGACTGGGATGGAGGTCACCTTCCAGCAGGACAATGACCCTAAGCATACTGCTAAATCAACACTTGAGTGGTTTAAGGGGAAACATTTAAATGTCTTGGAATGGCCTAGTCAAAGCCCAGACCTCAATCCAATTGAGAATCTGTGGTATGACTTAAAGATTGCGGTACACCAGCGGAACCCATCCAACTTGAAGGAGCTGGAGCAGTTTTGCCTTGAAGAATGGGCAAAAATCCCAGTGGCTAGATGTGCCAAGCGTATAGAGACATACCCCAAGAGACTTGCAGCGGTAATTGCTGCAAAAGGTGGCTCTACAAAGTGTTGACTTTGTAGAGCCACTGGGATTTTTTGTTTGTTTCACAATAAAACATATTTTGCATCTTCAAAGTGGTAGGCATGTTGTGTAAATCAAATGATACAACCTCCCCAAAAAATCCATTTAAATTCCAGGTTGTAAGGCAACAAAATAGGAAAAATGACAAGGGGGGTGAATACTTTTGCAAGCCACTAAGTCTTATCAACCAGCGCATAAACTGAGAGACTAGTCCGTCTGTCTTCTGTTTGACAGATTTGTGCAGGTATATTTGTAGTTCTATATCTGTTGTATCTCTGTTGTAGTCTCCTGAGTGGCGCAGTGGTCTAAGGCTGTGCTACTAGAGATCCTGGTTCGAATCCAGGCTCTGTTGCAGCCGGCCGCGACCGGGAGACTCATGGGCAGCGCACAGTTGTCCAGGGTAGGGGAGGGAATGGCCGGCAGGGATGTAGCTCAGTTGATAGAGCATGGCGTTTGCAACGCCAGGGTTGTGGGTTCAATTCCCACGGGGGACCAGTATGAAAAAAATATATATATATATGTATTCACTAACTGTAAGTCGCTCTGGATAAGAGCGTCTGCTAAATGACAAAAATGTATATTTGTCTGCCATGTCTTTTGTCTCTCCTCTCTTTCATTCCCTTGCTCTCCCACACCCTAATCCCCATCTCTCATCCTAGCTCCTCTTTCTTTCCTTCTCTCTCTCTTGCTCTCTCTCGCTGTCTCTCTGTCTCTGTGTCTCTGTCTCTGTCTCTCTCTGTCTCTCTCTGTCTCTCTCTCTGTCTCTCTCTCTCTGTCTCTCTCTTTCTCTCTCTTTATCTCTCTCTCTCGCTCTCTCTCTCTCTCGCTCTCTCTCTCTGTCTCTCTCTTTCTCTCTCTTTCTTTCTTTCTCTCTCTCTCTCTCTGTCTCTCTCTCTCTCTCTCTCTCTCTCTCTCTCTCTCTCTCTCTCTCTCTCTCTCTTGCTCTCTCTCTCTCTCTCTCTCTCTCTCACACATACAATAGTTTCTCATTGTGTCTCTCTTTGTTTCTCTCCCCCTCCCCTCTCTCTCTTGCTCTCTCTCTCTCTTTCAGTATGTGGTTTGGTCTGCCATGTAAAGTAACGACCACAAACCTCCTTGGGGTAAAGGGCTAACGCTTAGGCTAATGTTCTTAACTCTCTCTTTTTTCTCAGAGGGATTTTAGAGAGTATTAAAAATATGGTGTTGAGTGTGTAGACCTACAGGGACTGTGTGAATGGTGAGAATGCTTCTAGAGATCTGAAACAATTGGATATTAAAGATGTAGTCCGGCCTCCCGAGTGACGCAGCGGTCCGGCGCCACTACAGCCTGTGGTTCAATCCCTGGCTGTGTCACAGCCGGCCTGGGTGACTGGGAGCCCCATAGGGCGCCGCACAATTGGCCCAGCGTCGTCTGGCGGGTCATGTTTCAGAGGACTCATGACTCGACCTTCGCTTCTCCCGAGCCCGTTGGGGAGTTGCAGCAATGAGACAAGATCGTAACTACCAATTGGATATCACGAAATTGGGGAGAAAAAGATGCAGTACGGGATCTTATTTAGCACAACAAATTCATAACATATTGTATGAATTAGATTCGTAACATATCATACGAAATGGATGACGTAGTACGTAAAAAACGGGGACCTGTTTTCGCTCGTGAGTCAAAAAATTGTCTGTCCTCGGTTGCAACACTCACTACAGAGTTCCAAACTGCCTCTGGAAGCAACATCAGCTCAAGAACTGTTCGTCGGGAGCTTCATGAAATGGGTTTCTATGGCCGAGAAGCTGCACACAAGCGTAAGATCACCATATGCAATGCCAATCGTCAGCTGGAGTGGTGTAAAGTTCGCCGCCATTGGACTCTGGAGCAGTGGAAACGCGTTCTCTGGAGTGATGAATCACGCTTCACCATCTGCCAGTTCGACGGAAAAATCTGGGTTTAGCGGATGCCAGGAGAACGCTACATGCCCGAATGCATAGTGCCAACTGTAAAGTTTGGTGGAGAAGGAATAACTTGACTGGCCTGCACAGAGCCCTCAACCCCATCGAACACCTTTAGGGATGACTTGGAACGCCGACTGCAAGCCAGGCCTAATAGCCCAACATCAGTGCCCGACCTCACAAATGCTCTTGTGGCTGAATGGAAGCAAGTCCCCGCATCAATGTTCAAACATCTAGTGGAAAGCATTCCCAGAAGAGTGGAGGCTGTTATAGAAGCATATTAATGCCCATGATTTTGGAATGAGATGTTCGACCAGCAGGTGTCCACATACCATGCAGTGTATTCATACTATTTTTTTCTTTCCTTGTATTTTGTGAATGAGTGTTCTCTTCTCTCTCTCTCTCTCTCTCTCTCTCTCTCTCTCTCTCTCTGTCTCTCTGTCTCTCTGTCTCTCTCTCACTCTCATATATACAGTGTATATATACAATAATTGTTTTGGTTCCTTGTATTTCATATTCCAGGGTGTGTGTACCTTTTCCTCTATCTGTCCTCCTTTGGGCCTCATCCCAGTTCTGACTCAGTGTAGCCCAGGGTTCCCTGTGTGGCCTGGTGTGGGAGGTCTGGACAACCACAGGGGCTCCCTGAGACAGCTGCTTCCCTGGGCTTGGCCACTGCATGGTCAGCCCTCAGGGCCGGAGAACCATAATTAGGAGAGAAGGCGTTTCCTGCCCTCTCATAGTTTCCCCGTCTCCAGAGATGTGTTCCAACAATACAGGCCCAAAACATATTAATAGAACCGTGCAGTTGAAGTGTCAAACAATTTAATGGTTTATTTATTATTACTCTGTGTATGTGTATTTGTGTGTGTGTGTGTGTGTGTGTGTGTGTGCTTGTGCTTGTGCTTGCGTATTGTAACAGAATTTCACATCATAGTCAGATCATCCATAGTATACTGTACAGCTAAATATCCAACATAGTGTTAAAGAGAATACAGCCTGTGAACGGGTTAGGCCGTTAGAGTTAGCAGAAGTTCAAGAGAAACCTTTACTACAAAACAAACACTGTAGTTGTTTTGAGGAAGTGATGTGTTTGAGTTATTGATAGAGCTCTGAGGCCTCATTTATAAATGTTGCGTATGCACAAAATATGCCCCAAAACATGCCTGAGCCAGTTTTCACGCAAAAATGGGCATTTATAAAAAGTGAAGGTGCTTATCCTGCCGCACAGTTTCTAGTGGTTGAAGTCTTGCATTGCAAGAAACTAGAAGTAGCCTTGTGCAGGAATATATGACGACACTCTTATTCATAACAAAAGAACAGGTAGCTAACTATAATAACAAGATGCAATAATTTAGTGAGAAGAGCGAAAATCTATTTATTTTATCTTTTCATTCTAAAATAATTAGAAATAGGCATGTTTCCTATTATCTATTTAGTTTCCATGATCATTGCAGAATAAATTCCTCACATTTTCTGACTGTGTTAGTTTCATACTCGTGAAATAGCCTATAGGCCTACAACAAGTTAGAATAGGCTACCATTCGTCCCATCGCTCATTTAACTGGACCCACTTCACAGTAGCCCAGTAAATGCAGTGGCTTGCGAAAGTATTCACCCTTGACATTTTTCCTATTTTGTTGCCTTGCAACCTGGAATTAAAATGGATTTTTGGGCGGTTTGTATCATTTGATTTACACAACTTTGAAGATGCAAAATAATAAGACAAAGAAACTTGAGCATGCATAACTATTCACCCCACCCCCAAAGACAACACTTTGTAGAGCCACCTTTTGCAGCAATTACAGCTGCAAGTCTCTTGGGGTATGTCTCTATATAAGCTTTGCACATCTAGCCACTGGGATTTTTGCCCATTCTTCAAGGCAAAACTGCTCCAGCTCCTTCAAGTTGGATGGGTTCCGCTGGTGTACTGCAATCTTTAAGTCATACCACAGATTCTCAATTGGATTGAGGTCTGGGCTTTGACTAGGCCATTCCAAGACATTTAAATGTTTCCCCTTAAACCACTCGAGTGTTGATTTAGCAGTATGCTTAGGGTCATTGTCCTGCTGGAAGGTGAACCTCCGTCCCAGTCTCAAATCTCTGGAAGACTGAAACAGGTTTCCCTCAAGAATTTCCCTGTATTTAGTGCCATCCATCATTCCTTCAATTCTGACCAGTTTCCCAGTCCCTGCCAATGAAAAACATCCTCACAGCATGATGCTGCCACAACCATGCTTCACTGTGGGGATGGTGTTCTCGGGGTGATGAGAGGTGTTGGGTTTGCGCCAGACATAGCGTATTCCTTGATGGCCAAAAAGCTCAATTTTAGTCTCATCTGACCAGAGTACCTTCTTCCATATGTTTAGGTAGTCTCCTACATGCCTTTTGGCGAACAGCAAACGTGTTTGCTTATTTTTATCTTTAAGCAATGGCTTTTTTCTGGCCACTCTTCCGTAAAGCCCAGCTCTGTGGAGTGTACGGCTTAAAGTGGTCCTATGGACAGATTCTCCAATCTCCGCTGTGGAGCTTTGCAGCTCCTTCAGGGTTATCTTTGGTCTCTTTGTTGCCTCTCTGATTAATGCCCTCCTTGCCTGGTCCGTGAGTTTTGGTGGGCGGCCCTCTCTTGGCAGATTTGTTGTGGTGCCATATTCTTTCCATTTTTTAATAATGGATTTAATGGTGCTCCGTGGGATGTTGAAAGTGTGGGATATTGTTTTATAACCCAACCCTGATCTGTACCTCTCCACAACTTTGTCCCTGACCTGTTTGGAGAGCTCCTTGTTCTTCATGGTGCCGCTTGCTTGGTGGTGCCCCTTGCTTAGTGGTTTTGCAGACTCTGGGGCCTTTCAGAACAGGTGTATGGATGTGTGTGTGTGTGTGTATATATATATATATATATATATATATATATATATATATATATATATATATATATATATATATATATATATACACAGTGGGGGAAAAAAGTATTTAGTCAGCCACCAATTGTGCAAGTTCTCCCACTTAAAAAGATGAGAGAGGCCTGTAATTGTCATCATAGGTACACGTCAACTATGACAGACAAAATGAGATTTTTTTTCTCCAGAAAATCACATTGTAGGATTTTTTATGAATTTATTTGCAAATTATGGTGGAAAATAAGTATTTGGCCAATAACAAAAGTTTCTCAATACTTTGTTATATACCCTTTGTTGGCAATGACACAGGTCAAACGTTTTCTGTAAGTCTTCACAAGGTTTTCACACACTGTTGCTGGTATTTTGGCCCATTCCTCCATGCAGATCTCCTCTAGAGCAGTGATGTTTTGGGGCTGTCGCTGGGCAACACGGACTTTCAACTCCCTCCAAAGATTTTCTATGGGGTTGAGATCTGGAGACTGGCTAGGCCACTCCAGGACCTTGAAATGCTTCTTACGAAGCCACTCCTTCGTTGCCCGGGCGGTGTGTTTGGGATCATTGTCATGCTGAAAGACCCAGCCACGTTTCATCTTCAATGCCCTTGCTGATGGAAGGAGGTTTTCACTCAAAATCTCACGATACATGGCCTCATTCATTCTTTCCTTTACACGGATCAGTCGTCCTGGTCCCTTTGCAGAAAAACAGCCCCAAAGCATGATGTTTCCACCCCCATGCTTCACAGTAGGTATGGTGTTCTTTGGATGCAACTCAGCATTCTTTGTCCTCCAAACATGACGAGTTGAGTTTTTACCAAAAAGTTATATTTTGGTTTCATCTGACCATATGACATTCTCCCAATCCTCTTCTGGATCATCCAAATGCACTCTAGCAAACTTCAGACAGGCCTGGACATGTACTGGCTTAAGCAGGGGGACACGTCTGGCACTGCAGGATTTGAGTCCCTGGCGGCGTAGTGTGTTACTGATGGTAGGCTTTGCTACTTTGGTCCCAGCTTTCTGCAGGTCACTAGGTCCCCCCGTGTGGTTCTGGGATTTTTGCTCACCGTTCTTGTGATCATTTTGACCCCACGGGGTGAGATCTTGCGTGGAGCCCCAGATCGAGGGAGATTATCAGTGGTCTTGTATGTCTTCCATTTCCTAATAATTGCTCCCACAGTTGATTTCTTCAAACCAAGCTGCTTACCTATTGCAGATTCAGTCTTCCCAGCCTGGTGCAGGTCTACAATTTTGTTTCTGGTGTCCTTTGACAGCTCTTTGGTCTTGGCCATAGTGGAGTTTGGAGTGTGACTGTTTGAGGTTGTGGACAGGTGTCTTTTATACTGATAACAAGTTCAAACAAATGCCATTAATACAGGTAACGAGTGGAGGACAGAGGAGCCTCTTAAAGAAGAAGTTACAGGTCTGTGAGAGCCAGAAATCTTGCTTGTTTGTAGGTGACCAAATACTTATTTTCCACCATAATTTGCAAATAAATTCATAAAAAATCCTACAATGTGATTTTCTGGATTTTTTTTCTCTCAATTTGTCTGTCATAGTTGACGTGTACCTATGATGAAAATTACAGGCCTCTCTCATCTTTTTAAGTGGGAGAACTTGGACCATTGGTGGCTGACTAAATACTTTTTTCCCCACTGTATAGGGGCACCAGGTGATTTAGGGGTACCAGGTGATTTAGGGGTACCAGGTGATTTAGGGGTACCAGCTGAGGGAAGTCTTGGAAAATACAATAAGATACACACACACACACACACACACTAATACCAAAACCTCTGAAAAGACTGGGGATTTATCATTTTAATCAAAGTCAAAACATTCAGGTCCACTTTAGATGAAGACTAACTGTCACCTTTGACCTCTCACCTCTGCAGGCCGTCCGGCTGTCCTCTCTGCTGTGACCCGGCCTCTGACTACTGATTGGAGCTGGCCTGGTGTGCGTATAGGTGTGTGAGAGAGTGTGAGGAGATGAAGTCCAGTATGCGTCAGTGGCGGAGGCTGCTGTTGGTGGGCATGTTGACGTGGGCCCTCCTCTTCCTGGCTCTGCTCTCCTACTTCCTGGACACCCACGTGTACAACGAGCCACATACCTCCGCCAGCTCCTCACTCTCCCAGCACCCCGACACACGGCGCCTGGCATCCATCCAAGGCACCCCCCACCAGCAGCACCGCTCCATCATAGGCTCCCGGCCCGAACCCACCTACACCACCTTTACCATCCCCTACCCCGACTCCGACCCTAACCATTACCCAGACTCAGAGCCTAGCTCCACCTCCACCACCCCAGAGCCTGGCCTGGAGCTGAGCTACGGGACCAGCCAGGAGAGGGAGGGGGGCAGCCACCAGCAGCAGGACTACCTGGACCCCCAGACCCTGGCTGCTTGGTCCTCCTTCAGCACGGAGAACGTGGGTTCCCACTCCGACCAGACGGTGACTCGCAGCCGTGAGAGAACTGCCTGGACCGCCTCCGACCGGGGGCCCAACCGCACCACGCGCCGGTCCTCACGTGAGGACGAAGAGGAGGAGGAGAGGGTAGAGACGAACAACAGCCACAAGAGGAGGACCATGGTGGGGGGGCATGGGGGGGAGAGGCGAGGAAAAGAAGAGGATGATTTAGAGGAGGACTACTTCTCCAAGTCTTCCCCGCTGCTGCAGCGACTCTGGCGGGGCAAAGTGTCCTCTGGGATGCTGTCCCCGCAACTGCAGCTTTCCTTGCGGAACTACCTGAGCGCCAACAAGCACCACGTGGCCTATAAAGGAGGCCGGCGGACTGCCCAGAGCCCCAGGGAACTGCTGTGTGAGCTGAAGGACCAGGCCCGGCTGAGGACGCTGGACGGGTCCGAGCAGCCCTTCTCTTCGCTGGGCTGGGCCCGCCTGGTACCGCGCCTGGCCCTGGAGAAGCTCTACAGACAGGGGGGCCAGAGGGGCTTCAGGAGCTGTGCTGTGGTGTCCTCTGCTGGGGCTATTCTGCACTCAGGCCTAGGGAAGGAGATCGGTGAGTGGAGGGTAGAGGGGGAGGGAGGGGAGGGAAGGAGATCGAAGACAGGGGGATGTAGGAATGCAGGTTAAATGGGATGAAGGGATTAAAGGAGAACTGGGAAACTTGAAGCTTTTATCAGTACAGTAGATTAAAAAACAACTTTGTTTTCCCTTTTCCCTAATACCCTAATGAATAATACCCTATGTGTTGTGACACTTTTGTGACTGTGTTATGACTGTGTGTCTCAGAGTGTGAAATACAGCATTGATCCTGATCAATTTTCTCTGTGACAACCCTGCCTCTGTGGCAGTCTGTCTGTGTGAGGGGAGAATGATGGCTCTTTACGCCGTGACATCCACAGCATTGATTGGAAAGTAAAATTGTCATGTAACTCTATGGACTTCCCCATTCGCCTCTAGCATAGTGTTAGTTTATTGTAGCAGAGAGACGTTTTGGCTTGGGCTTTATACTGTCTCTCACACACTGAGTAGCAGACATCGGTCACCCTGTAGTAACAATCTCTGTGATTGGCTGAAAGGGCTTTGGCATAAGTAATTCAAAGCCAATCAGATCTCCAGAAGGGTCTTGATGAGTTAGTTTGGAAATCCTCTATATACTTTTAGAATACTTTGGCCAACTGCATTGTGTTACCTGTGTGTGTTTGTGTGTTCTGTTCTCTGTGTTTGAGGCTCTATGGTGCATGGGGAGAGTGTGAACTCAGGGACAGATGGCTCACTTTGGAGAAAAAAAGGAACCCTTCTGGTAACGAATCAAGTTAGTTCACATCACCCATGTAGATTAGTGATGCAAATTTAGGTAAATTTTGCTGCCGACTAACTGACCCTCATGAACCAGTAAACAAACGTTTTTTTTTTTTTCTCACAAAGTACAATGACGTGACCAACAGAAAATACTACCAGTAATCTGTATATAATGACGAGATGCTTATGTTTCCGCCATAACAATGGGAGTCGTCCCAAGATGGGAAGGCAGGCGACAAGTTTAGGCCCAAAATATGCCCATAGAAACGCATTTGACTTATTTTGGACAGATTTTGGCGACAGTGAAATCTCTCGCTTCGTCTCTTCCTCTCTGATACTATGCATGCATACAAGGACCGGACATTATTCATTAACATACAACATTAGCAAGCCTATCTTCTCACAGTCAAAAGGCTGTAACCTATTATTGAACATGGAACTCCTGTAATGAAGCAGCTAATAAAACTTCATTTTCAAACATTTGCCCAAATGCAATTCGCGGAAAATGTCCAGTTCTAAACTGCGCACCTAATGCGAGCAGTTCCATATGTTACACGGTATTGACTAGATGGGATACAGTTTGTCAGAATTGACTTTTCGTAGCAGGTTAGGATAATTAACGTAGCAGGTTAGGATAATTAGGTTAAGGTTAGGAAAAGGATTCGGGTTAACTGAAATGCAAGAAAAATCTACTTTATACATCAATTTGACATAAACCGTATATCATCTAGCCATGATCGCAATCCTCCTCCTGAAAAAAAGCTAGTAGTAGCCAGCTAGCTAATCGCTACATCTCGGTTTGTGGTTGTGCGTGGTAATGTGTAGCATTATATCCATCTTTTCACTATTATGGCTGTACGCTGGTTATGCAGGTAAGAATGAGGACATGTAGCTTATCATATATTCCTTACAGTTTATTAGCTATCTAAATTATTTATAATGTATTTATTTAACTAGCACCGTTCAGATATCTACAATGTAGCTAACTAGCCTACATTTAGCTTGTACCTAAAAGGCAAAACAAATTTGACGCCACAGTGATGTTTTCATTCATATGTGTGGATTTATTGCACTTTGGCTGACATTTATGTTCTCAGAGAGCAAAATTGCTGTCAAGGAACCGAGTATGAAAAATGTATGCACTCACTAACTGTAAGTCGCTCTGGATAAGAGCGTCTGCTAAATGACTAAAATGTACAGTTCGTACTGGTAGAGCAGACCAGTGCCTGTCAAAGTCCCTTCAGTTACACACGTTGACCACTAGGCAGCACTCTTTCTGTGTCTATGAGTAGTGAAACTGTCATGCGCTGTTACATCAATGCACAGAGCTGAATCCTGCACCAGATCGTTCATGTACCGGAATGTTCATGTCAAATGGCTATTCACACCTACCAGTCATTCAGCACAAGTGTTTTGGCTATGGCTGAAAGCAGAGGGCTTTTTCTGTCACTATGGAGGGATGGAGGGAGGAGAGGAGCAGTCAGGGTGAAGGGAAAGCGGTCCCTTCTTTCAGGTCAGGGAGACTTACTTGTGAAGAGCTTCAGCTCCACTGCCAGGCTTCTCAGTGTATCACTAGAGGTAAAGAAGATGCAGGTACTCCTGCTCTCTCTCGCACTCTCTTTCTCTCTATAGATATTTTGTGTTCTTTGTGCATTTAACCCTGTTTGTCTGTTTTGAGCTGTAGGTGAACATTGTGTGTGTGTGAATCCTGTTTGTTCTAATTCCCCAGAGCCACCATGCAGACCGATGGCCTTAAACAGCTAAATCATAGTATTTGGCCAGAGTAAACAGTCTGGACCAGCTAAATCATAGTATTTGGCCAGAGTAAACAGTCTAGACCAGCTAAATCATAGTATTTGGCCAGAGTAAACAGTCTGGACCAGCTAAATCATAGTATTTGGCCAGAGTAAACAGTGTGGATCAGCTAAATCATAGTATTTGGCCAGAGTAAACAGTGTGGACCAGCTAAATCATAGTATTTGGCCAGAGTAAACAGTGTGGATCAGCTAAATCATAGTATTTGGCCAGAGTAAACAGTGTGGACCAGCTAAATCATAGTATTTGGCCAGAGTAAACAGTCTAGACCAGCTAAATCATAGTATTTGGCCAGAGTAAACAGTCTGGACCAGCTAAATCATAGTATTTGGCCAGAGTAAACAGTCTAGACCAGCTAAATCATAGTATTTGGCCAGAGTAAACAGTGTGGACCAGCTAAATCATAGTATTTGGCCAGAGTAAACAGTGTGGATCAGCTAAATCATAGTATTTGGCCAGAGTAAACAGTGTGGATCAGCTAAATCATAGTATTTGGCCAGAGTAAACAGTGTGGACCAGCTAAATCATAGTATTTGGCCAGAGTAAACAGTGTGGATCAGCTAAATCATAGTATTTGGCCAGAGTAAACAGTGTGGATCAGCTAAATCATAGTATTTGGCCAGAGTAAACAGTGTGGATCAGCTAAATCATAGTATTTGGCCAGAGTAAACAGTGTGGACCAGCTAAATCATAGTATTTGGCCAGAGTAAACAGTGTGGATCAGCTAAATCATAGTATTTGGCCAGAGTAAACAGTGTGGATCAGCTAAATCATAGTATTTGGCCAGAGTAAACAGTCTAGACCAGCTAAATCATAGTATTTGGCCAGAGTAAACAGTCTAGACCAGCTAAATCATAGTATTTGGCCAGAGTAAACAGTCTAGACCAGCTAAATCATAGTATTTGGCCAGAGTAAACAGTCTAGACCAGCTAAATCATAGTATTTGGCCAGAGTAAACAGTCTAGACCAGCTAAATCATAGTATTTGGCCAGAGTAAACAGTCTAGACCAGCTAAATCATAGTATTTGGCCAGAGTAAACAGTCTAGACCAGCTAAATCATAGTATTTGGCCAGAGTAAACAGTCTAGACCAGCTAAATCATAGTATTTGGCCAGAGTAAACAGTCTAGACCAGCTAAATCATAGTATTTGGCCAGAGTAAACAGTGTGGATCAGCTAAATCATAGTATTTGGCCAGAGTAAACAGTCTGGACCAGCTAAATCATAGTATTTGGCCAGAGTAAACAGTCTAGACCAGCTAAATCATAGTATTTGGCCAGAGTAAACAGTCTAGACCAGCTAAATCATAGTATTTGGCCAGAGTAAACAGTCTAGACCAGCTAAATCATAGTATTTGGCCAGAGTAAAGAGAAGACAGACTGTTGGATGCCATCTAGGGGCTGGTCCTTTATGAGCACTTGATTGATTGGCCTTTTATATTTTTCTTTGACTTAGTTTAATGACACTTGATTGTCTAAATTGAATGACGCTTGATTTTCTTAGCTGAGTGACATTTGATTTTCTTAGTTGAGTGACACTTGATTTTGTTAGTTGAGTGATATTGAATTGACTTATGTTGTCTTTGTCTGTCCCCCAGATTCCCATGATGCAGTTATGCGGTTCAACACAGCACCTACAGAGGGCTATGAGAGGGACGTGGGGAAGAAGACCACCATCCGCGTCATTAACTCGCAGGTGTGTGTGTGTCAGTCCAGTGATGAAGGAATTATTTATTTTCACAGGGGGTGCAATAAAAAAAATAAAAAAAATGTTTTTAAGCCCAGTTGAGATATTTTTCTGGTTATCATTTCTGGCATTTCTGTAATAAGATACACGCAGCTTGTCTTCTGTCATAACTTGTCGCCCCAGAAGAATAAATAAAGCGCTGCTCACCAGAATAATGTCATAAATCAATAGAATGAATGCATCAATAATCTGACATCATAAAGTTTTCTTTCATTTCTGCTTCTCTTGTGCAACGAGGACGTTTAGGGGCCGGGGAGGAAAACATAAAAATTATTCCCGTGCAACATTTCCAAATGACATCAGTTTGACCTCTTTTCAAGAAATGAAACGCTGCAAAAACGATCAACCATGTTTCTGATGAGATTTCAGTTCGACTTGGATGCATTTATGCGTTTGAAATACTGTCCGTTTAATGTAACAGTGTCAATTGATGAAAAATATTGAGTTCCTAACCGCGCATTCGCATTCTCTCAAGAGATGGTGAAAGAAAGAAATCACATTTCTCCTGTCCTGTTC